>NW_022170596.1:38106326-38189570 GCF_008802855.1 Photinus pyralis | reverse complement strand
ATATATGAATTTATCATAAGTTCGCCATATTGGGGCTACCTACTTTGATTATGTATTCGTAAATTCAGTGTGTTTTAATCCAGATAGCGTGCACCCAAGGGATTAGGACCAGAACTAGGTAAAATGCACTTGAACATGTATTTAAAATGGAAAATGCAAAATGTATTAACAGCTTGTATTTGCGTTGTATTTATTTGTGGGTCATACTGAGTAGAGATAGAGATGAGATAAGGAGATAACACATTATTATGTATAAGATTATTTATTTATTTATATGTGAATAGATTGCCTAATTAATGAATAAAGGCGGGTTGTCTCGCTAATTCAACCTCAGTTCAGTTGAATGCCGAAATGAAGAAATTCAATTGGCTTAAAATTAAGTAATTAAGTCGCTTGATTATGTCGAGTAAGAGTGGTACATACAAACGACCCTAAATTAAAACTGTTCAGCAATCAAACATCAGTCCACGTTCGTCAGAGTGGAGACACGTCTGAATTAAATAAAATAATGTTGGTAGAACTGACTGACTTGACGATTAACGGATTTGTTTATGTTTTCAAACGTTGGTAGTGATTATTTATTGGGAAACATTTTTAGAAAAACCAATTTTCTATAAAGTATTAAATTATAATCAAAATTTGATTATAGATTTTAAAATTAATCGGTATTAAACCAATTTAAATTCAATGAAAACCGAAACAAAGATGTCTACAAAGACCACATCAATTGATGCTCGTGGAGAACTAGCAGAATTAGTTAAACGAAAAGCAGAAATTTCTGTTAGTTATTTTGATGTGGCTATTGTCAGAGTATGTAAAATATATAATATTTGCAGGAGACATTGGCAAATTTAGAACGACAAATATATGCTTTCGAAGGTTCGTATTTAGAAGACACGCAGCTCTACGGTAATATTATCAGGGGATGGGATAGATACTTATCCAGCAATAAAACGACAAATGCGAAATCTGATAAACGAAATAGAAAGTTTAAGGAAGCAGAAAGATTGTTCTCGAAATCGTCCATAACCTCAATGGCAGTAAGTTTGTCTTCAGAATATTCATTATTCTCATTCTTGCTGTACAACTCATTTTAAAATTGTGTGTTCTAGGCTGTGAGCGGACTTATAGATCCCAACCAAGAAAAATGTAAGTACTTTCATTGTAGCGATATAAGTAAAACTAATTCTTTAGCTGAACGGCAAAGTGATACCGAATCACAAACAAATGAAGATTCAAGTGACACAAATTCAGCAATGCCCACTACAAATCACGTGGACTCCACCTTAAAGGGTACAGGAAAACACTCGACAAATTCGTCAACGTCGTTTAGTTCAAATGGTACACAAAATCAGAATGGACTAGACAGATCGAGTCCGGCAAGGGATGAATCTGCTAAACAGAAGAATTTTAGTAATAGTGCAAAAAAGAATAATAGTAAAAAAGCGCGGCATAGATAAGTGTGGTGAAAGTTACCATTGACATAAGTTAATGTTAGAATGTGGTTTGCGTAGTCTTTTAAGAAATATTTGAATTATGTACAAATTTTATTCTCTTTTTCTAAATCTCGTACCATGCAATGCCAAGGAGTTCGATCTTTTTTTACATACCTAGCTCTACCTTTGATTCACAATAAAATGTGTAATAAATTTTTGTTTTATTTACAGACATTGCATTTTATGGCTGGTGCTTTTTGTGGGACTTGTAAGAGCATATTATTCAAAGTGATTGTGTATAGGATGTACTACAGGGTGGTTCAAATTTGTGGGTTACCATTAGGATTTCGGTAACTGTGAGCGATACCGTATAGGTTAAACAAACACAGTTACCCCTTTTTGTGACAAAAAACGCATTGAAATTTTTGAAAATAATTGATGTCACGGAAAAACTACATGCCAACTTTCTAGCAAGCTCCATACCCTAGAATTCCTGTTGCCGGGATCTGCGCAAAATGGTCAAAATCGAAATACTCATCACGATTGCTGTATACAGAGCGTTTCATATCTTTTCCCTTGAAGATAATTTGAAATGATTATTACTAAAAATCTGTGTCAGAAATTCAACCCCAAGATTTTATCTCACTTAGAGATAGTATACAAAAAGTATCTCAAGTATGAGACAATGTCAAGATGTCACCTTCTATAATAACCATTGAAATAAAAGACTAATAATAACAGTATCATAGGAACTCCCTGTGAAATACAAGAATGCAATTAAATAAGACTCACCAGGACAAAATGCAGGTCACAGAACACCTGATCCGGGTCTACAATTGTATGTTTTTCATATTAAACCATACGATTATAGACTGGCAGCAAGTGTTCTATTCTGGCGAGTTATAGACCTAGGTTTTTTAAATTTCATTGATTATGAAAAAAAATTCCCACTGTGCTGGACAACTGGAAAAGAACATCACTGAACATAAAAAATTTTATTACTTAATTTCACCTAGTTTACAAAAAATATACAAATTAACCCTCTTAATTACTAATTAATCCCAGGTAATCATCCATCAGTGTCCCAATAGCAAACTGAAAACAAACAGAATTATTTTCAGTGATAAAATAAAAAAGAACATACAATGCCAGTGGCGTCGACCCGTGTTCCCACTATTTTTAATCTAATTTCACCCTCTGCATGAATAACTACGTCTTCATCTTTGGTTTTGTAGCACTGCGGGTTGACATTGGGGCAAAACTCCATTTCGGCAGGAATTGACTACAAACATTGTTACAATAACTAACAGTACTTTCTGCACTTACGTACATGGTGCGAAATAAAGCACGAAAGTGGTCCTATCTCGGCAAACATTCCCACCTGGTAACATTAAAATTAGATCACGCATTTTAATAAATAAATCGTACATACTTTATTTACTTGTCGAACTACGGCATCGAGTACTTCACCTTTAAACGGTCTGAAGACTATTGCTTTATATTTCACAGGGTATATTACAAAGCCTTGGCCAGGTAATATTAAACCGGCCCCAATGCTATCGATGGTCGTAACTGCAATGACAAAACCATATCTGTGGACAAACAAAGTTAAAACCCTGTCTCAATCAAAAGGTACTACAGACTTTCCTGTGCACGTCCCTTCAACTTCGGTGTAAAGTTTAGTCTTGACTTTTTCAAGCAGTTGTGGCCCAAAGTATTGCGGGTGTAAAAGAATTTCATGTTCCAATGATATCTGAAATTTGCAGTAATTTTAAAGCGAGTTCGTATGAACAATTAGCTATTTACGTGGTAAAACATGTTAGAAAACTAAGAAATAAACACTTGATTAGAGGTTATGCATACAACTATGTTTTGTGAGGTTAGAATGCATACCAAAGGCGCATTTGTTTTGAAATTATACGTATACCGTGTGCGTCAACCTTATGCGTTCTTTGCCATGATTTCCAGATTGTATTATTTGTTGATAATTATCTTACAGAATTTATGAAATATATCCTAGAGCAACGTTAAATTATGCAAAACAAAATCGTCCGCCTTTGCTCACAATATTGATAAAGTGAAATGAAGCGCGACGGTACAGAGAGCATGAGCATCATAGACATCATAAATGTCTACGCTGACATAGCGAGTGAGCAAATAAGTATATTCAGTTACCCTTTACCTCAGAGACACTACTGCTTTGTTTTGTTGTGTATTGGAGGTATAATTCATATTTTTAAAAAGAATATAAATAAATGTTCCAAGAAACTTAAACTACTGGTGTTTTTTGTGACAACGCCGAATAAATTAATGTGGTTACAAAGAACAGTATTGGTCATTTAAAAGTAATCCCTATGTCTACTTCTAAATGAATAACACTGTATATTTCACGATTGCCCAAAGTCGTTTGATGTGTGTATTTTGTACTAACTTGTTTGTAAACTAAGATTTTCGGTTTGTACCAGATTGTCACTGGGGTGGCAGAAGCTGTAACCAAATGAGTTACGGTACTCCATACTGGGGCCGATGCCGTGAAGTGTAAGCTTGAAACCCCATAGAGGCACGAGGTATCTATCTCAGGGGTGAGAATCTGCTTTAAAAAAATCTTCGGTTTAGAATCTATGTGTGATATATGAGTTGCGATTCACAATTATTTCCACATATTTTGTCGTAATATTGAATTTGCCATGTAATTTTCCGCCTTGCTCTCTTAACAGAAGGATTTTATTACGCAAAAAATGAGTCAGGTCGTCCTGTGTATTTCACCGGTTTTCAGAATCTTGGTACCTGCTTGCCTGACCCATTGTTGCCCAAAACTTCTTTTAACCTATATGTCACCTCTACATATGCTCCATATTTTGTTGTTATAATTTTATGTTATGCATTTTCCAATCCTATTTTTATTTTTATTCAGTGAACTACCATTTTCAAAGTTTATTCTTGCAATGTAATTTACTTCGAGTTAAATTTTCGAGCTTTCACAATCTTAATATATTAATAATAATACTAAACAATCATTATTAAAGAAACTTTTCACAATTTCAGTGTAATATATCGGTTCTTTGGCACAAATAATAGTATCGTCATTGTTTAAAAACGTTGATTTAAAGAATGGTATCGTATCGGTTCCGGATATCATAACTTCCCGAACAACGGAACAACGATTCCGTTTCCAAGTGAAAGGGCTATAAATGCAATCTGTTCCGGTTCTAACCCCTTCTCAGCAGTTTATTAGTAGTGTCATTGAATTAATAATCATTATTATTATTACTTAATTCAATGGTAGTGTTTAGCCATTGGGTGCGTTCACCAGAACCAACTGTTTGCAAACCGTTTGCGCTTTTTATATAAGCATATTTACTGAACGCATTGCTAATTGTCAAACTGTTTGCAAGCGGTCGCCAATTTTTTAATCATAAATTCAAACTCGCTGAAATTCACAAACGTTGATCGGGCATGCGCATTTGTCATAAGCGCGCAATTTGCCTGGAAACCACACGTGAAATTTAATTTGAGTGAATTTTGAGAAAACCGTTTTGTATTCTTTTTGTACATTTCAATAAAAATACCTTTCTACAGTTTAAATATATCCTGCTATACGAGATGAATTGAATTGTCCTATACGAGTAGAAAATCAAGATTGGAGTATTAAATGCATATTCACTGGATCCTTGAGTAAATATTTTTTATCCATAAATTGTACCTGCTTTATGAGAAGTTTTTATTTTCAGATTGTTACATTTAATAAATTTAATAAACTCACCACATAAGTATAGTCATTTTAAGGAAAGAGTTAAGATTTGTATAGGTGAAAAACGTATAGTTATAGCAAAGAGTAACCATTCTTTGGTTATAGCAATTATGGTTACTCTTTGGTTATAGCACAGATATACGACGTATAATCTGTGGTTATAGTGTTGCAAGGCAGGGTTTGATGGCCAGCAATCTACTAGGAGACGAGCAAATCGTTCGTGCCGTTTTGGAGCCTTCATAAACCGCATATGAAGGGGTCCGTACAAGTCCAAATGAAATCCAGAGCACTCAGCCAGTATCAGTTATAGGTTATAGAGATACTTGTGGTACCCTAATTAGATTTGAAAAGAAGTTTAGTGTGGAACGATTTCACTACAAAGTTATTACTCGCCGAGTATTTCAAATTTGACATTCGTCAAAGGGAGGCTGAAGTAATACTGTTAAAATATCTTCTTTTTTTGTCTGGCAACTTTGTCGTGGGCAGTGTACGTTCGCAGTTTCTTGCGTTTTTACGGATTAACAGCACCATTTATTGATAGGAAAAAGCTCTATCAAATGACACAAAAAGTAAAAATGACTTCCATAAGAAAAAACAAAGCTGATGATGGTTAACCGGAGACGAAACGTCAGACTAAAAATTTAAAACTAGCATCTTGTATATGGAAAAAAGTGGTCACAATTATGCGCCGTTTATTTTGAAATACCTATCTTTTTAAATAACTTATTAGGAACAAATAAAAACGATTTTGTAAAATGTTTTTTTTTTCTGGATATCTCCGAAAGTAGTCGGAATTTTTTCAGTTTCAAAACGACATTTGTTAAGCATCAAACTACTCAACTTTGCCAACCTCTTTTTCTTACAGTTCCCGAGATCCCCATAGTGGCCCTCGAATTTGAATAAGCCTGCATACATGGAATGCTCCCTTCTTCATTCATAATTAAATTATTCGATTTATCTCTTACAACTTTAAAGTGCATTGGGAGCAATGTGCAATTATCCAATTTTTGGTCGTGATGTATAGGTACTAGTAATTTACTCCAATTTCGCGCATAAACCTGTATGCCGATGGTTTAAACAAATATGCATGCCTTACAAAATTACAAACATGTTTGTGATTTTCAGCGAGTTTAAATTGCGATTCAAAAAATGGCGTCCGCTTGCAAACAGTTTAACAACTAGCAACGCGTTCAGTAAACGTAATTATCGAAAAAGCGCAAACGGTTTGCAAACAGTTGGTTCTGGCAAACGCACCCTATCGTTCACCTGCGCCTAAACAGTTTGTGTTTGCAAACGTAATCAAAGCGTAAACACGTTTGGTTCTGGTGAACGCACCCAATGTCCCTGGAGCGCTTGTTTCTGCTGAATGCAACCCATAACTATTTATTGTCCTAACGCTAACCTCAATTCCTTCGTCAACAACAACACAAGAATTTTTTTTTTTTGCTTAATGAAAACATTAATATTAATTGTCTTTTTAAATTATTTATATAAATGGATAATCTACATTCATTAAACATTGAAAAGATCTGCCGTGTTTGTTTATTGGAAAAGACCGTCCTTACACCTCTGTTTGGGAATAATTTAGCAAGTATGTTAATGGAATTGACAGCAATAAATGTAAATGTTCACACTAGCAGTACATTTTTACCTAATACATTTATTCAAAGGTTGAGCAAGATGACAATTTACCTAAAGTTGTGTGTGAATTGTGTGCCAATGAAATCGGCCATTGGTACACATTTAAACAGCAAGTGAGAAGTAACGATTCGATTTTGAGATGCATTATGTTGGAAAAACAGAAAATCGAACGTCATGAGTATATTGCACAGAATATCGTTACTACATCTGATGCAAACATAGATCTGAAACCGAATGATTCGTTTCAAGATGGTGTCCCTGATAACTTTACTTGTGATACTTGCAAAAAACAATTAAAAACGATCCATTCATTACGTAGACATGTTAAAATACATTCTGGAGAGAAACCTCACAAATGCACAATTTGCAATAAGAGTTTTGTTGAACATGGTAATTTAACAAAACATTTACGCAAACATACGAAAGATAAAAAGCACCAGTGCAATGTGTGCGGTCTTCGATTTTATGAGAGGAACAAACTTGTAATACACATTCGGACGCATACTGGGGAAAAACCTTTCACTTGTAAAGTGTGTTCTCGTCCTTTTGCTACTCCAGCTCAGGTGAACGTACACATGAAAGTAAGTGTAAGTGGAAAAACATGTTCTCGCATGTCTGTGTGTAAATGGATGTTTTTTTTTTCTTTTTTAGTTGCTTCAAACTCTGTTGTCTGTTCCCATTTGTTCCACTTTGCTATAATCTTACTGCCATATGTTTGCAGTTTTTGGTTTGTTCTCATTATCTTCATCAATTTTGATACAATTTTTCCATACTTGTTTCTTTGCTTTGATTTATGAGTTGATTTACTAATTTCTTGTATTCCATTCTTGTTCTTGATTTTTATATGTTTTTTTAATTGCCTCATAACACTATCTTTAATCTACTCTCTTTTGTTTTTTACAATAGTTTCACATATTTGCGTACAACTTTTCTATATTTTTTACAACCTGACTATGTGCTGTTTTGGAATGCGAGTGACCTGTCAGAATCTACACCAGTGTTACAATGTTTGTGTATATCTGTGTTTACAATATATACAATGCTCACTACTGCCATAGGTATATAATCAATATCGAATCAATATGGGCTGCTATATATACCGGACGTTTTTGTACGCGTTTATGTACGTGCATTCAAAAAGGTGCACTATCACAACTGTCTCTTACACACTTACAATTCCGCAGTATTTTGAGCGATGTCAATAAAGAGTTAATTGATTCGGCATTGGGAGCAGTGGCGTGCAAAAAAAGAAATAAGCAAATTCAGTTAATATTATATAACAAAAGAACACTGCAGTTTACCTGATTATCTAATTCTGTGATTCAAAACAATTGCGTATTCAAAAAGGTAACGTTTTCTGCATATACACGTTTCTGTATGTGCTTTTTTGAATGCACGTATGTGTACAAAAATGTCCGTCTGTAATAGGACTCGTCCTTAAATAAAATTTCTAAATCCGAGTGCAGGTGCAGCTTTTGCTATTATTCATTTTTTTTAGTCGCACACTGGAGACAGACCTTACACGTGTGATGTATGCCAAAAATCCTTTCCATACAGTGGCTCTCTAGTCATCCACAAGAAAATTCACAAAGGCGAACGATCTTACAGTTGCCCCGAATGCAAGAAATCCTTTTCACAGAAGGTAAACTTGGAAAGTCACATTCGCACCAAGCACACACGCGAGTGTCCATTCTTATGTGAAGAATGTTGCAACGCTTTTCCTACTAAAGAACAACTTAAGAATCACATCCGCCACCATACGGGCGAAAAGAAACCATTAAATCACATTTGTTCGGTGTGCCACAAACAATTTAGCACATCGGGAGAGTTGAAAATTCATTTGAGGATACACACTGATGAAAGGCCGTATCAGTGCGATTTTTGTGGCAAAAACTTCAGAGCGTCTTCCCACATGACTTCGCACAGACGAATACACACTGGTGAGAAGAGGCATATATGCAAGTATTGTGGGAAGGCGTTTAGAGAATCTTCCACTCTTAAAATACATGTTCGGATTCACACAGGGGAACGTCCATATTCTTGTCAAATTTGTGCTACAAGTTTTACACAAAGAAATACGTTGAATATGCATATGAAAATTCACAAAAATCGAATTAAGACGTCAACGGAAAACATGTAATACCTACTAATATGATATTGCGTATAAAAAATGTAGAAAAATTGTTATGATCTCTTCTGATATAATTATTGTTCATAATTGTTTTAATTTTATGTAATAGATTAGATAATCGTTCAATGAATACATTTTACAAGGTGATCATTCAACCTCCTGCAAAGAGACACCCAATTTAACAATCTTTAATGATTCCTATGTACTCAATACATACAAAAGAAACTAAGACCAAGAACGGTGACTTAATTAACGCACGTAACGAACAAGTAGAATGCCCACCCGGCGACCCACTTGCTTCATCCTTTTACTCTCTTATATCCACCTAAGCAGTATCGCTCACACATTAAAAATGTGTAAATAATCATATATAATACCATGAGTAGTCGAAGTACTGTCGATTATTTTTAAGGTGCTGCTGCACTCATGCTAGTTACGCTAAATAATACCACGAGCGCTTGCGCCAGTGGTATTAAAAAGCGTAACTAGCATGAGTGCAGCAGCACCTCAAAAATAATCAACAGTACTTCGACTATGAATGGTATTCGAAGCCCTATTCAATGAATCAAAAGAAACTTTACATTATGTCCATGACGACAATAAACGTAAAAATAAAATACGGAAGTTGTTTTTCATTTTGCTATAGATTCTATTCTTTTGTGCTCAAAATCAAATTAAAAGATGCGTTGATAAATAATCGGTTGATCTGTTTAATAAGAAAAAATTGCGCGACATTTCACTGATCAAAGTGTGACAAATCAATTAATCGCTGTAATTACCACACTATAACGTTCCCATTGGCTCAGTAATTTGAAATCGCAGCATTTCTTTGGTCCAAGTGTCACAAATGTCAGGCTTTCTTTATATTCAACACCAATGACGCAAATCCTCCAGGTTAAGGCGAATATGCCAGCAAGCTTTTAAACTGCGCAGAATATTTTTGAAAGCTTTTATTACACAAATATCTTATTTATCTTACACAAAAACTTAAAAAACGATACATTTGAATGTAATAGTAATACTATATAAGCATTTAAAAAACATTACTTCTTTCTAGATCTGGAGTAATCGGTTTTCCTCTCCCTTTTCTTAGGCACAGTGTCAAGGGCCAGCGTTCCAATGTATGGAGCTATAAGTTTGTCGATTTTACTATCTGGCATAACTCCCTCATCAATCTCTTCCAATTTCTCTTCCAAAAGTTGCGATTTAATATAAGCCTTTTTTCTACTCTCCACTGGATCTTGGAAACTATCCACATCATAATCAATTGTTAATGCATCAATTAAATTGGACATCGCATTTTCCTGGACTTCAGTTGTATCATTCTGTCGTTCTTTGGCGATGTCATAATGGATTTCTGGTGCGAAAGGTAATATTTTCACGATAAATTGGCGCACATTATTAATCAATTTTGGAATGAGTTCGACGAAACGGACATTGCTGGCTTGTTTAAGTTTTTGAAAGCAAACCAAACATTTATCGTTATCTCGACAGAACTGCCAAATGCTTTCGAATAATTCTTGCGTTTCATTTGCATGCTTTTTCATTAAGTATGGAGGAGTTAACACCCAACCGGGTTGGAGTGTCGACTTGTTTACACATAACAAGGTATATCCGACAGGAACACTAGTTTCACCCAGGATTTGACGTTCCCCTTTGCTAATTACCAAGCCAGACCCGTCTTTTTTATATATACACACGTAACTATCGGCGTTGCTCTGTTTTACAGTTTTCTTAACTTCTTCTTGAGTGTCTCGAGTCACGTGCATGTTTTTCATAACTCTATTTGACACTGTTGGCTTGCTAACGCTCACTTCCATGTATCTTTCAAAGTCGCCATTAAAAGGATAAAACTTTACCTTTTTTTGATTGGTCTTCTTCCTAATTAAATAAGACAACTTTTGTTTTAAGTTCGAAGAGTTCACTTTTTCAACCGGTTCACTCTTGGAAGCTTCCAGTACTTCAGAATAAAAATTTCTCCCCTCAAATTTCGGGTTAAATGTAACGACAATTAATTTGATATCGATGCTAGCAAACTTTTGGGATTCGTTGATGACCTTAAATCTTCTTTTATGGTCACTTCCTAAAGGATTGTCATCACACGTGACATATATTACAGTTTTCTTGTACGCTTCAGTTTTAACGTTCATCAACTTGTTTTTACAAAGCAGAAAGAAATCTGCTAGATCAAAATTTCCCTTACGTTCAAAATTTGACTCTAGCTCGCCTTCAGACTGATCTTTCGTACTTTTCAATAATTTTATTACATCTGGAACGGGCTCTTCGAATTCTACAAAGTTACTTTTTTTTGCATCGTTGTCGGCTAAGGCAATACCAACTGGGCCTTTTATTGACTGTTGACCGGATAATGCGATTGAGTCGATAATGTTATAACACGCATGTAAAGTGGCTCTAAATGGAGTGGGTTCGGAGTCTTGGTAATTTTCAAACATAGACTTATCTGTATCAATTGCAATTAATACATAGGATGGTTTGTATTCAATTGGTGTTTCTGTTGTGTTTGTGTCGTCTTCAAAGTCAGAATCTTGCCATTCATCCTCGTAAGCATCCATCTGCAAAAGAAAATAGAAGAAATGTGCAGGTAGATATTTAATATCATATGCAGAAAATTAAGCAGCATCGGGGCGCCCTACCAGAACGTCTAGGAATAAACGAAATATTTTCTCTATAAATTATTTTTATTGTGATCGCATGTAAATTGCTCATAAAAATCAAATAGGTCCTTAATTACTCACTTTCAGAAATTACTTTTTGTTGCTGTGCTGTGTTTTGCCGGGTAAATATCTATCTTTGACATTGATATATAAACATAACCTAACATTTAAAGCTCTATACAAGGTATTGCCATAGTTTATGTCAAACTCTGGTAATGTACGAGGTGGAGCATCCGTGTAGTCAGCACCCTTCTTAATGATCGTCGGCTAAAGCGCACCATCGGATTAAATAATTTTATCAGTTACATCTGTCCTATAAAAAAATTGACTTCCGGCTGATTTAAATGGGAACTAAAAAAAGATGGTCATTCAAAATAGTTCTCTCCAGATCGCATTAACTAAACACTTTATCAAGGTAGATAAACATTTAACTATAAACATGTAACATTAAAAATAATAGGTATATAATAATTATAGCAGTTTTCTAACTCAATGGTTCCATTATTTTCCCACAAAACAACAACATCGCACCATGATTGTAAGATCACAAAGAATGGGTGGTTCACAACAAATCTAACTTTTTGAGTCTTGATGGGAAGAGACCTGAAGAACGTCCCAATCGCAACTACAACAAAAATGAAATGCCAATTAAAACTATTTACATAAAAAACTTCAAATGGAAGGGAGCTGAATAGAAGAATACAGGGTGACCAGTTGGTTATTATAATGACGGAAAAGCAATGGAAATAGCGTTATTCAATGCGCTCAACTGAATAGCACTAACGGTTGTACTGCTAGTGAGCATGTTAAATAGAATGCCCTTATTGAGATTTTATCTTTTTTAAATCTACGAGAAATTTGAATAGGTATATTTTTATAATGGATTGTTCTACTTAATCCTGTTATAAACACTGCAACTAGAACAAATGACGTTTTACTTTTAATAAAGACGTTATTTTTGTACCAAGGGCATTAGTTTTTTCAGTTTAATAGAACTGAGGATCATGGCTTAAATAAAGTTCATAAAAACACAATGATATCCGATATCGTGCTGATAGATTAAAATAATACAGATTTGAAAATAAGCTTATTTATTCATAGTTTTGCCATATGTACCTATACCTATAAATATAACATATGTAATATAAAAATAACAAAAATAGGTACACAGTTGTTTACAAGAATGGTTCCATTATTCTTCCACAAAACAGCGATATCGGTGCTGGATCACACTCAGATTGTAGAAGGACAAAGAATGGATGGTCCACAATAAAGCTAACTTTTGGTAGATTCATGGGACGTGCACACTTGAAAGCCATGATGACACCTACAACGAAGAGATATATGAAATACACACAATTTACCTATTTAATGGATCATGGAAGTGAACAAAAGCTGTACTTAAATACAGGGCGTTCAACAATTGATGAGTTGATTATTATATGAGAGACTAAAAGAAATATATTTGATTATTTTTTGTACCATTTTGTAGGCAATGTAAGCATGAGCACATTCTCGCTTATAGAGTTTGATAATAAACTTGAACGATTAGACTGCACATTCTCATCTCTTGCTCTTAAGCAAATTTAGTCTACTTATTTACGATCGTTACAAAACCATTATACTATACCTCGTACCAGCATGAGGAGTAACAATCAATATAATATGAAGCATTTGCATAGATGTGGAAACCCATTAGTAAAGAATATACCGCATAACTAATAATCCTGTAGAAAGGTTGCTTGTTAATTCTGTTACACGGAGCTGGGTAAACAACTTATTGGTTGGTGGATGCTATTACTACAATGGATGCTATTACTACAATCCAATTTCTAGCACGTTGGGGTCACTATTTTCCCACAAAACAATGTTATAAGCGCTGGTTCACAATCTGATTGCAGGATCACAAAAAATGGATGGTCTGCAATAAAGCTAATTTTTTGAGGCTGCATGCGAAGAGCGCATCTCATGCTAATGACCATACCTACAACAAAAATAAAGACGTTAAATAGGTATTTACCCAATATAATTGAAATTCTTAAAAGGATGGTAGTGATATGTGTTAATTTGTTAACATATAATTATGTAGTGTGCCTTAAAACTTAAGGTTACCATTTGAGGTACCTAATTTTCAGCTACTTAAAATCAGTCAGAAGAGAGTAGATATACAAGGGCGAATCTGGCTCAGTTCAAGGTTTCTCGCCACCTGGTGGTGACTTTGGAGAGTAGGTCAAGGTGAAGACTTACATATAACACAACTTGCTTTGCTTTCAAGTACACCATCTGGTGGTCGTTTAACAGTTGGGCGCTAATTGCTCTCCATGTAATCAGGTTCCATTATCCTGCCCCAAAACAGTGGAAGAATGGAATCCGATAGGCATGACGAAATTGTAGCAATAAAAGGATGATCAGCGATAAAACTTATTCTTTGTATTGGCGGAGGATCACTGCATTTCGCTCTCTTCACTAAACCTAAAAACCAGGTTTAAATAATTTAATAATTCACGCACAATCCTTTGAACAAAAAGTGAAAAAGCTACAACTGTTTTTTGGGCAATAAAAGGAAAATAATTTTTCAAACTGAGCATGCGTATTACAATACATAATTGCGTAGAATACTTAATTTAGCTTTAATTCCACTATTTGAAATTGCTTAGGATATCGAGTATTATACTATAAATAAATAATGACGTCTACGTCTCTTTTTGGGTTTTCCCTGATATCTTTAAATTTTTTATGGCATACTTACCTGCTAGACCCTGACATACACATGACAAATTATCTCTCTAAATGAGTGTATAAGTACTTGAAAACCAGATAAAGAAAATGGGCCGGGGCTCCTTTACTGAAAAAGTCTTTATACAGACTACTTAAAATTGGCTCAAGCTGATAAGAATGCACTCTTAATGAACATAAAAAGAAAACTCATGACAAGTTTATGAAAAAAACACCATTTTTAAAAAATGATGAATTCCTTAAACTATAAGGATGCTTTTGCGTTGTGGCGACTTGACCCATAAACGTGTAAAGAACCTAAGTAGTATGGAATTTCATCCTACCTATTTGTTTTCTAAATATGAAAGAAAAAAACAAAAAACGGACTGTCTTTGCGATTATGCAGCTCTGTTTCAACTCACACTCTACACTCTCTTTTTAGCATTCTTTGATTGGACTATATAGCACTGTTAGTGAACAAAAATCAAAGAGCGGGTTCTATGCACAAGACTAACTTACTCTAAGGATAATTGAAGGGGCTATTTTAAAGTAATCTCAAATTCGCAATATGTACAGGGTAGCTCAAAAAACGAAAAAGCGCTTTCAGGTAGTCAAAAATGAATTTTTGAAAAACCTGACCTCCCCTGAAATTGGGGTCATAGTTACATTCACCTTCCCAAGGCGCTATCACGAGGTACCTATTGTTTGTGGTGTCGACAATCATTTCTACGTGCAATGACAATAAACCGAAATAAGACAAACAAAGCAGAAATCCATAATACAGTAAATATACGAGTCTGTTTGAAACTTTCGCCTTTCAATTGTAATTTGTAATTAATTGAACCCTCACTCTAAACTTCTGATTTATTCGTAGTACGCTCGTACCGTTATAGTTTTTACTGAAGGATGGGCGCGCACCACAATTTAGTACTGTTTGTTTTAGGCAGAAACATTACAATATTGCTAAGTAAATGAATACCTGTTACCCTTCCTTCACTATTTAACCACTTTTCCCATAAACATAACCAATGGACCTGCTGTTAGTAACAGCACAAAAGGATGGTCAATTCGTACGCGCTGAATGTAATTGACTCGCGGGGGACCAGAAAAGCAGGTAAAGGCCATTCCTGTAAAATAATAAAAATTTGAAATCAGTTATTACCTTAACACTAATCAAATTTAAGACTCCTATAGTATGAGATATAGGTAAACAAGTAAATTAAAAAAAAAAACTACTATAGTTGAAAAAAACTAGTCACTTGCACGATTTGGGAAAATAAGTAACTAAGTATATCTTAAGATTAATGAAGTTTCCGCCATAAATACATAGTTTCATCTGAGAGCTGTACCGATAGAATTAAGCAGAAATAAATGGAGTTTAAAAACTTATAAGTATAACCGATTCTCAATCTATCACTAACTGTCAATGCCCCTGTGAACGACTGATATACAGGGAGATTCACGTATCCGTGGTTGTTAATATAAAATAATTTCGCTTTCGTAAATACCGGTATTAAGTGTGCGCCATCTTGGTTTTTTTAAAATAGAAACATACCCATTTTCGATATTTTCTAAATGCACGATTTAATTTTGAATTCATCGAAATTATGATTTAAGTACTGTCATAGTTTTTGACGTACCTTAATTGTTCTCTAAAAATCGGAAGATGCAAGGGCCCATTCAAAAATTCATTTCCGCTCAAGACAAGCGAGTGCTCTTTTGTCAACCGAGTTCAGAGCATTCTGTCACACAGCCAACGGGCATTATATAAGAGCGCATCGATTAATTTTTTGTTGATCTCTTAGAAAGTTACGTTTCAAAATCGACGTGGGTAACAGATGGTCGGTTAAATTTAGAAATTTGCAGCTATAGGAAATGTGTTACATGTACCGCTTCATAAGAAAAGAAAACAAAACTCATATTCGAGAAAATAAAGCGCAGTAAGATAAGAAACGAGTGTTTAAGCAGATCAAAGTCGAAACATTACAGTGTTGCCCGTTCTAAAAACTGTCGCTATGAAGCATGAGCGTGGTAAAAACAAAGCATCATGTTGTTTTTCAGATCATAAGTGGAGCTAAAGAACCAACCTTCCGCAAAGTAAGAGTCATTGAACATTTATTCATTACTGAGCTGGCTGTGGTACCGTCATCTGGGGTGAGGCGGACAGTAGGGGCCAAAGCGGACATAGACACGTGTTTTGTAATTCCGTCAAGGGCATCTTACCGGTTTGGTATTTTTCCGCGGTAAGTTGCCGAATCGGGCCAGTAGTGAGTAGCTATTGTATGTGTGAGGTGGTTGAGTAAACAAAAATTTTTCAGGGACCTACAGGTAAGAGATTATATAACTTCGGTTTTTGTCAACTTCCCAAACGTTGAAAAGAAACAATTGCCCATAAAAAACGTAAAGGCGTATAAAATTTGTTTTGGCTTTAAAATGTTCACTGATGTGGAGTTAACATTTGTACGAATAATCAAAATCACAATGTCTTTAGTTTTTGTTTAATCAATTAATATATAAATAATTGTCATTAGGTGGGGTGAAGTCGGACACCATGGTTCGAGTTTACAAGCACAAAATTGGTATAAATTTCATGAATTATCGGGAGGAAACCCTAAAAAATGCTCTTGCTGACATTAAATCGGGCAAGAAAACTATAAGGCAGGCTGCAGAGTGCTACAAAATTCCAAAATCTACACTGCATGACAAAATTAAAAAGAAAAAAACAAAAAAACATGGAGGTCAAACTAAACTTTCTTCCGAAGAAGAAAAAATGATTGCAGATGGCATCATCAAATTTTGTGAATGGGGTTTCCCCATGACTCGCGGGGATATAAGATTGCTTGTAAAGGGTTACCTTTACGGGCAGGGTAAAAAAATTAAAATCTTTAAAGACAACTTCCCTGGTCCAGAGTGGTTTTATAAATTTCTTCAAAGACAAAACATTTTAACGGAAAGATTTGCGCAAAATATTAAGAGGTACAGGGCTAATATATCAAAAGAAATAATAACAGAATATTTTCAAAACTTAGAAGAGAGCTTGGACGGTGTTGAACCTACTCATATTGTCAACTACGATGAGACAAACCTGACACATGATCCAGGTAGACAAAAAGTTCTTTGTCGAAGAGGTTCTAAAAGGGTTGAAAGAATCATGGATGTTAGCAAATCAAGCACTTCGGTAATGATGGCAATCACTGCAGCTGGACATTTACAGCCTCCCTATGTCGTGTATAAGGCTGTACATTTGTATCCCACGTGGATAGAGGACGGCCCCGAGGGAGCGATGTACAACCGAACCAAGTCAGGCTGGTTCGACGCTATGACTTTTGAGGATTGGTTCGACAAAATTATCCTTCCGTATTTTAGAAATCTCCTTGGGAAGAAGGTGCTAATCGGAGATAATTTAGAAAGTCACATTTCACTCCATGTTTTAGAAGCCTGTGAACAACATAGTATCAACTTTGTGTTGCTTCCTCCCAATGGAACACATCTTCTACAGCCGTTAGACGTGGCGTTTTTTGCACCTATGAAGAAAGCGTGGCGTGAGATATTAAGAGAGTGGAAAAACAAAAATAGAGGGTGTATACCCAAATCTGATTTTCCCCGCTTGTTCAACAAGTGTATAAAAAATATAGAAAACATTGAAAATAACATTAAGTCCGGTTTTAGAGGATGTGGAATTATCCCACTCGATCCAAATGTGGTTTTAAGTAAAATACCAGATGTCGATGCCAGTCAAGAGCAAGATCAGCGGCAAAATGAGAAGCACTGGACAACAACGTTACAGGAATTTCTGAAAGAAAGTCGGTTGGCGGCAACGCAAGATCTTCGTCCAAAGCGAGGTAAAAAGTTAAAGATCGCACCTGGAAAATCAATTGGACGCAAAGATTTGGAGGCTCCATCCACCAGCTGCGCTGACCATATAAACAGCGACTTAGAAAAAAATAGTGAAAGAGAAGATGAGACTGAATCAAACGATGACGATCTAGAACTCGAAGATGTGACTGATGGTGATGAAAAGGAAAACTGTGGTCAAGAGGACTTAGAGACTGATGCGGATTTAGTATCTAATGTTATACAGGGAACTTTTGTGTTAGTGAAATTTAATTGCCCTAAGAATGCCCATAAATATTATGTTGGGTGTGTCTCAGAAATTGTTGATGAAGCCAAAAACGTTTATTATGTTAATTTTTTAAGGAAACAACAATCAGAGAAAACTGGGGTCCACTTTGTGTACCCCAATACCAAAGATCAGAGCTTAGTAGAGGGCCCCCAAATTTTTCAAATTATCAAGGATGTCAAATTCTTAAGACGCGAGAGATTTCAATTTCCCAGTTTGAGGAAATACGATGTTAGAATCGAATGAACAAAAAATGTTGTTACCTAGGTACCTACTCAAATATTTTTGACTTTCGACCTTAACAAATGCCAAATATTTTTGATTTTTAGACTTTTTAGAAATAGATTTTATTTTTTAAATGTGTTATGGTCTTTTATAATATTGAGTTGTATTTTCAAATTATGTTTTTGTATTTTTGAGAATAAAAATAAGAGTTTTCGTTATGTAAATTGCATTTTTTTTGGATTTTTGTGTTAAAAAACATATTTATAATTTTTTTCTGTCCGAATTCGCCCCATATATAGTGTGAAGAATAATTTACAGGCAAATTAAATGGGTGTCCATCTTCACCCCACACATAGGGGCGAAGGCGGACAACATTAGACCAAAAAAAATAGGGGTTGGGGTAACATTTTTCTTCAAAAGCTATATGAAATCACATTCTACAAATATGGAGGTGTATACATTAATTTTTTTGACAATTTTTGCCCTAATGGCGTGGGACTAATCTATAGAAAAATCCAAAAACTGTCCGCCTTCACCCCAGATGACGGTATTAAATATTTCATTACAAAAAAATAATTGTTTCCAGTGCGGTAGAGAATAAAATTTATTTTCTACAAGAGGAATCAATGATTTTTTCACAATTTCCTCTTTGTTTGAAAACACATGATGATTCTTCACAAAAAATTAAAAGATACGTTAATTGGTGTGCCGTAAAATGAGGCACTTTTTGTTAACAGAACCCTCATGACAGAGAATACAGAATAAAACATGGTACATACACCCATTTCAGGTATGCAGTTCCCAGAACAACGTTAATTAATTGTTTCAAGTAATCGTTAAAACCAGGTTCATTTAATTCAATAAAAAATATAATTGTTGCTTATAGTATGTTAAAAAGTGAAGGATACTTACTATATGTATATACTTCAAATATTACAGCTCTTTGCTTAATAACAGGTAGACATCGAACTTTAAATAACTGGATTCATCACTTTGCCGGAAAACAGCACAAATTTTGTGTCATTGTGGCGGTAATTGACCAAAATTAAAAATTTGTGATCAACATGAAACTCTATTACACCACAATCGAATTGTATCCTTAAATCTAAAAGAATATACAACAGGCAATAAACAGGTAACAAATGTACATTAAAATGGTTTAAGGAATGGAACTTGCCAGTTTGATAGAAAAATATTCATAGAGTACTAGCGAAGAAATTAAGAATGAAAATGTAAAAGAACAAGTGTTTAAATATGCTGACAGGTTAATAGATAATTTTACCAGTTTAAACAAATACAATATCTGACCAGACATGACTGGCTGAAGCATTACAAAGTTGGTAACGCATGCGCAAACATATAGCAACGAATCCAGTTGTCTCATGCACTTTGCACTATCTTTCCTTCTTACCAGCACCATAAGTCAGTAAAATGATCAGGTTTGATTGTATCTGTAGTTACTCCAAATTTAAAATTCCCCATGTTCTTACCAAATGCCACTTACCTTCTTCTGAGAATGTTGCCTTTACTTGTGGTATATTGTACTCAATAATGATTTCAATCCCAGGAGAGAGATCCAAATATCCAAAGTAGGCGTTACGTCATTAACCCTAAATTTTGACCTTTCATGATTAGTAACACTGAAGTTACTGCCTTCTCAGTTTTATGTTAATTGCGGCCAAATGATTTTAGATATATGTCTAATACATAAAGTCACACTAAAATTGACCAAGAAATCGAACTATGCAGTAATATACAGGGGGCTCTATTAAAAAAATGCAACTTTCATATAAATCACCATGTATAATAATTGCAATTTTGTTGAACATATTACTTAAGGGTCTTTCAACCTGCCCTGACAATGAATTGTAAATATGTGCGTTTACCCACAATCTGCCACCCAAGCACTAATGGCCCAACCTGTATAAAAATCATCGTTTTATAGTTCATGAAACTGTGTGATTTAGAACAGATAGATCTCTGAACATAATGAAAATTCTATCACTTCCCTAATTATCAAAATTTTATAAAACTAAAGCAAAAATTCAAAAAAAGCCTTTATTGTCAATAATAGAAAAATAAGAACATCGATTTCACTTTTGGTAAGTAGTACAAAATACATTTAAAAATTATAAATAATTATTCAGAATTAAGAAAAGATAATGTGTAAGGCGCATATAGAATACCTATGCCAAGCAAGGCACTGGGTCTAACTACTGAAGAATTAGAGAGTACACATAATACTGATAAATTAAAAATTAATCAAAGCTAGTATTGTTTATATCTTCTCAATAGTAGCACAATGAACAAAGGATGGTGAGTTACAAGCCGAATATATAATTTCATGCAAAGTGGTCCTTAATTTCTGAATAACCTTCACAACTAGTAATTACATTAAAACACGTCACTCATGGTCAGGGATTGCAATTTTCCCAACGAATAAAACAACATTCGATCCACCGTCACTGTATTGAAGTGAAATGATGAATGGATGGTCTGCTGTAAACGGTTCAATGATTGGCATACAACGCGCCATCATCACCATACCTTTGACATAAGTATAAAATTAATGATAATAATAATAATACAAAGGTTACTATAAGCGCAACATAGACAACTTAGCCAATCGGAATGCTGCAATTAAGGAAAATTTCGATTGAAAAATCCTCACTGCTATCAATATCACAGGTTAAAAGTAAGAGTATTATTTTTCCTCAATTCCATCACTACCTCGACAAACACATGACAGAATACAACATATAGGTAGACAATTTATAATTCGTCGTGTAAGTCTATTAAAAAATTTACATCCGTCAGTACTCTTCCAAAGAATAAAGTAATCGGATCGCTAAGTTCGGTCGGTTTTGTTGTAATTAGAAAAATGAACGGATGGTCAGCAACAAAACTCTGCTGTTCCGTTTCCTCTAAGCATCTTCGTCTTCGTACGTGTGCGCCTAGGAAGTTAGTTATTTAACATTTTATTTTTTACTGAAGTAGTAGGAATGATTATAAATTATCCAACTACTCTCGGAAGAAAAAAGTGCAACTAAAGTAGATAGTAGACACTACAAAGTACTAAAAACCAATTATTCCTAAAACTCTGAGATTGTTTTTATGGACACGCAATGTCTCCACACTCAATAATGAGCTGCATTTTGCAATTTGCCTAGTCATCTACATTTTCTGAAGGTTAATTGAATATTCTTGCCATTTTATTTTGTAAGCTTTCGAATTTTTTGTTTCCGATTTTATACAGGGTGTCCAAAAAGTTGCTGTGCAGCAACTGAAAACAAAATGTTTGATGCAAGTACGTTTCATTTTATTAATATTTATAAGTGCAGGTGTTCTCGATAGAGAAATTGCTGTTTTGTTGTGTGCTGTAATTCTGTTTTTAGTTTTTTTGCTCTGGAGTTGATTGTTTTCTCCATTATTTCTCCGATTACTACCGCTGACCTTCCCAGGCGGATTCCTTGGTGGCGCTTGAGTCATTCCGCCGACTTCACATACAAATTGCCGCCGTTTGTCGCTACTTTCGTCCGCTGGTGCGATTTATTTACAATTAATTTGTAAATTTATTTATTTTTTACTAAATTTCGCTAATTATATAGGTTCATTTTCATGCCATTTGTGCGCGGACTTACTACCGAAGTTCGTCGCAATATAACTGAAATACACTCTACGGTAGTTCACAGGTGATCGACTCAAATTTTTCTGACCGCTTTACTCTAATTTTCTCGAGGTTCACGATGCGAATTGTATTTCGATTTTTGTTCGCTTCACTTTACTTTTTCTAATTCACGCCCATTCCGTTATTTACACCGCCTCCACACAAAAAATTCATTTTTTCTAGCCAATCAGAACTCTTGACACCAATAACTTAACTCAACGTGGAGTGGAATCTCACTGAATGAGCAATTCACACGCTGCTTAGCAAGCTTCATAATGGTGGACAATATTTTAGTTAATTTCGTAATCTCCCAAGACTTCTCAGCGTCTCAAGCACTCACAAGCATTTGAAAAGTCAAGATCAGGAGCACAACGTACATAGATGACCGCTACCAGTTTTAATGACCACCCGGTATATATTGACGAATGGGCGCTTAATTACTAAGAAAACCGTAGGCTCCAGATTTATTTGTTTCTTCTAGGAGTGAGAAAAGTAACGTTTTAATTTGTAGATCCGTGTAACCGCTGATAAGGAAACTAATGGCTGTCCTTCCTGCACGCAACAGCAATTGAGAATATGGAACCAACTGCATTATTTGTGTTGCAGTTTTTCAAGATCCAAATAGTACACGCTAGGCGAAAGTTGACTTTTAGCAAGCAATGAACCTAAAATTGCAACAGTAAACCCGACTAAAACAAAGCAAACCTAACCAATTCTGTGTGCGTATGCGCACAACCAACTGTGTTATGTGTCAGTATTTTTTTTTTAATTTGTCCTTCAGAAAAATAGAAACAAAAAACAACACTACGTAGAGTGGGTATATGTGCAGAATCAAGTTTTTCATTATGGACCAATTTTGGCACAGGTTCCACCACTAGCCCATCAAACCCCATCAAAATCCGAGTACGGGCAGAGTATCTTTCAAATATTCCTATTCTGTATCACGAAAGGAGTTTTTAAAAAAATAAATGAATAAATCGTTCATGACAAAAATTGTTATCACGACCTTGCTCAGAAACCTATCTTTAAATGCCTTTACTAATATTTGTAGCGTTTTTGTAATTTGGTGAAATGCAGAGAATATTTTGAAATCAAGTGTTCAGATTAGTATCACAATCAAAAGAACTTTACTTCTGTATAACATCAACAAATTACTTGTACTAAATTTCCAAAATTAATAAAGCAGATATAAATAATAAGAAGACAATATACATAAGTTGTTCTAAAAATAGTGGCTGTTTATATAATCGGCTATTTTTGAATAAATCTTTATTTTACTTGGAAAGTTTCAGATTGTACGAATTTGTAAGCTAACAAGATTGAGAGTTTGACCTATTTTCATATTATCAACAATTGGCCAAATGTCTACTGTTAAATCAGGAATAGAATTAAGTTGTACAGAAAATCAGTCACTACTTAACGTGCAGTTATAGCCCTTAGCAGACAAACATAAAATGAAGCTAAAAGCTTATAATCAACTTGCAGAATGGAAAGAAACCAGAAAGGAAGTAAGAAAACACAAATGGAAACGTCTACTTACCGGTAGCTGCAGCAGCCTCGGCTCCTTCTTCGTTGACCTCAATAAATGCTTTCTGAATGGCCTTGCTGACGTATAGCTGCTCATCGCTGTTGGAAATCTCGGAAAAGTTTGCCTTCATTTGATCAAAAATCACTCCGAGACCCATCTATAACAAAAAGATGGCTAAACTTTAGTTCAGCTGCATTCAGAACTGAAATAACCATTGAAGAAATTTAGGATTTAAATCCGTGCCCTGACGGTAATGCCTTAATAGTTTTGTGGAGGGAGTTTATCTGGAAAGTGTGATTTATTTTCGCATAGTTGAAACTCAATAAAAGTTATTATTATTATTATTCTCAGGATACTGTCTTTAAAAGCCAAATAAAGTCGCAATAATGAAAAAGGAAGCTCAACAGTGATCGCGCATGCGCACATTATATGACTTGTCCGTGCCAGTGGAATAGCACTGCAAGAACGGAGTCGAAGTACTTCTCAAACTAGTCAAAGTACTCGAAGTACTTGTCAATGTACTAGTACTTCCAAGAAATTGATTTTATCTTTCATCGAGCCTTTCATGGTATTATAATTAACAGTATCAACGAAAGGAACTGTTTTCTACCAACAAGCGCCCTTCTCCCACTCTCCTTATCAAAATTGGGTGGAGGATTGGTTTTTTCCTTCATGGTACTCTAAAGTCTAATGAAAGGTCTTAACGAAAGGAATTCATTTCTACCAAAAACACTTCTCCTCCTTGACCCCTTATCGTGATCGGTTATAATTCCTCATATCTCAAGAACGTGTCAGAGGAGGATTCTTTACAAAAAGCGATTGGAACAATTTTTTAAATTTATTTTTACTTGGTAATAATATCAAATAGTTTTACAGGTTTAGCTTTAGCGACTGAATTAAATGTAGAAACACGCCCCTGTTAATAGTTTTTAAGTAGTAGATACGTTGCAAATTTTTTATAATTTTTGATACAAAAGATTAGTAAACATTATATGTATAGTTAATTAACACACCTCCTTGACCACCTGTCAAAATTTTTTCAAAAAAGTTAATGGGCGCGCATGATTAGACCGGTGGAATTGTAATAAGTATGTATAGTGACCATGCTGTAAATATAGTACCGCCGAAGTTTATGAATATAATTTTTTTTTGTTTTTTTCTATAAAACAAATATATTTAAATATTTTTTAGGAAAGATCCTGGGTCAGATCCCAAAGGCAATTTTTTTGAACCACTGTTTCTGATATTTGACCAAAATCGTATTAACCATATTCTAAATTTATAGTGTTTTTAAATAGTAAATAGACCATACATTCATGGAGATTTTGTTTTGTTTATTGTATCCATGGTAACTAAGGCAGTCGATACCAACCAATAAAAATTGCTGACGGTAAAAAAATTGCCATTTCAAAATTAAAAAAAAATATAATATATAGTTATAGGTATAAAAAAATATAAGTTGTGATCATTAGTGTAATCAGGTAAAAAATCGGAAAAATTGACGTTAGGATGTAGGTATAGGGTGTTGCATTTACAAAATACTAACTCTCAGAAACAGTGGTCCAAAATTTTTTTTACTATACCACTGGATTCTGCGTAAAAATAACTTTTTTTGTTTTTTTTCGATCTACATGTTTCACAAAAAACAGCCGAGATTCTCAAACAAAATAGGACACACAGTATAAAAATCTTTAAATTAAACTTTTCTTCAAATTTGTCTTTACCAATGAAATTGTTGTAAGGAATAACTGCAGTACAAAAACAGTGTATGCGTGTCCTCATCACTTCGAGATTAAAACACACAGTTTAGTCCCTTGGTATATACTATATACCTAACATACTATTTCACGTGAAACAAAGTCGGGACTGAGAATTAGTGTGTGAAATTTTGTTTACAATTCAAAAAGGTTCTTTATGCAAATTGAGAACAAAGTGGGCATTCTTTAAAACAACCCCTGCGAACACGAACTTGTAAATTAAGATGGACTGCTGATCAAACAGTTGCATAGAGGTAGAAATGGCCCTAGCATGGGCGCTGCCATGATGTGCCCGTTTTAGTTATTTTCTAGGGGAATTTTCCTAGTGCTCAAGTTTTCAGACTATTGCAGCCTTGGAAAATGACATGTCACAGTAATTTATTTAGAACGCGTGAGGTTAATGCTTGTTTATTGGTTGATTTGAATTTCGCGCCAAGTAAGTGCACATCATGGCTGCCCCCATGTAGGTGTCACTTGTCAATTCAGCATTAGCAGTCCATCTTAATTTATAAGTTCGTGCCTGCGAACCAACAGAAAATTTATCATGCAGAACTACACAAACATAAAAATGTATAAAGCGGAATTTTTCTTACCCGTGTTAAAATAGACTGCAAATCCATAGTAGTTTCAACTTTAAATTTCGGCAAGGAAACCTCAACTTCCATACTTCGCATACCCTCCGAAAGAGTTGCAAAATCAACATCTACCAATTTTTTCTCCAATTCTTCGATCCCAGTTCGTTTAAAAGGCAAAATTATAACCATGCTGATATTCTCGTTTGTATATTTCATTTCTAGAATTTGCGCTTGTAAGTGATCATCAGCGCGATACCTAAAACGCCTAGTGAGGTGCATCATGTGGCAGTCAACACTTTCTGCTTCAGATATATAAAACTTCTCTTTCATAGTGTGTTCTTTTTTGAATTGTTGGGCCCAATTGCCTTTGAAATAAATTGCGTTAACAAGTACGAGTCGGGTCAATGCGTCCAAACAACCCGCATCGATTAAATCTTTGATTTTCGAATTTGTTTTGCCTTCAACCCAACCGTTGATTTTTCTAGCACTATTCTCACTTTCAGCGAAGTTGAGCGACTCAGTTTCAGAAAGGAATAACTCACTTGCGCTTTTTAAAAATTTTTCTTTTAAGGGAAAGCCTTGCATAACATAGATCTTATTCGCAATGTGTAACTTGACGTCTTTTATGCTATTCAGCGAGCTCATTACGTGATGGTAGCCAGTTGCCGCTATATTTTCGTTGCCGAGGTGCAGGCTGCTCGAAAAGGCGTCGGCGGTAGTTCCTGCGGCACCCTGATAGGCCATGCTGAGTACAATATGTGCACTAATTGGAGAAAAGAAGACATTTTTCCCCTTTTCCTCTTCGGCGAGAATATTGTAAAACTTATTGGCAAACTTCGAATTGCCCGTCACAACTTGTAGTAGTTCTGAATCGGCCATTATTTGTAGCAGAAGTAACAGAATGAACAAACGGAACGCTAAAACAGAATGGTATGAACTAACAAGCAAATAGCAGGAATTGTTCAGGAGGGCGTGAAGTTACTAAATACTGACTGGCATAGCAACTATTATGTATAAAACTTCATACCTACCACCGATTTTTAGAAGTGAATCATCCAAAATTATCGATGAGTAACCGTTACATTTACGAAAGATTGTACTGATCATAAACACAGGCTCACAGTTGGTTAAAATATTGCATAATTAGTGACCTTCAACAGCAAGGTTATGTAACCGTCAACAAAAATAAAATTAGGTTATGCCACAGAATATAAAATACGCTACGATGTGGCGTGCTCTATATTCTATGGTTATGCTAAGACATATTGCTAAAGCCGGGTCTAGACTTACAAAGTTATATAACATGTTACAAAAATTTAAGCTAAATGTAGTAAATTTCCTTGCTGTATAACTTGCTAGATGTTAGCAGGATTACATAGCAAAGTTATATAGCAATGTTACTCAGTCTGGACGTTACGAGCGGCTACAGAGGGTAACTCTAATTTTCAATACACCCTTTCCGTTTGATGGATCTAGTTCATGTCACTGTTTACCTTCATTAAGAATTTTGTGTATAAACTACAATGTGCGTTTCAAAAAAGTTAAAAAAAAGTCAAATATACAAATAACATAATAAAAGAGACGCTTGACCAACGTCAACGCAGTTACTTTACTTCTTATCATTAATGTGGCCATGTGGGAATATATATACAATGAATAAATTCTTAATTCATTGTATATATATATATGATGCGCGATTTTTCAATTAAAGAGTATTATGACAAATGGAAACTGTAAACTACACCATTGAATAAAAAATTCAATTTATTCAATGACTACACATGAAACAGAACCTTAGTGTATGATGTGTTGCCTACAATTTGAACGTAATTTTGTTATTCAATGATTTAATATGTATAAAACGCTCGTTTCCAAAAAACCTTACACTATTCAAGATCTCAGAGGACGTATTTTCCAGCATTTGGCAATAATCGCTTGTGTCAGTGTAACCTAACATAATTTTTTATTAATTAAACACATATGTTGCCGTATCGTAACTTCTTGTGGACCAGGATATGCTTTGTAACCCGTTTTCACTCAATTTCCTGTTCCACTTTCTCTTTAATAATAATAAAAATAATATCATTTATTGATATGTAAAATAATGCAATTGTAATACATATATATCTCAAAAGGGGACATGTCAGCATGCTGGTTTTCACCGCCCCCATAGTTACACGTTCTGTAACTCCATTAGTTTGTCATATAGCTATAGTTTAAATGTGTAAGGAGACTTACATTTCACCAATCACTACATTTAGTTTAGTGTACTGAAGCATTATATTCAAAGTTGCCCTTAAACTAGGGGTAGGATAACAAATTATCTCTTGACGTTATAAAAGTTAATAAATTGAAAAGGTACAATGGTTGTTTATCTTTATAGAATAATAACTTATAGACAAACTTTAATAGACGATGAACAAATGTCCCGACGTACTTAAGAATCCTATACTTATTATAAGTAATACGGAGTAATGTGATGTCTCCATGGTATACACAGAATGAAAATCTGAAACTACGCAATTTATCTCATCTGTCGTTGTTTATATACATACGTATTTGAACATTTTAGTTTGGTCTTGTTTGGAATTGGATACAATTTGATTAATAAATTGATTTTTTACGTACTTCCACTACAAATATGGCACAACGGAATGTTTTGGACCTTAGACCCAAAAGCTTTCGTAGTCACAATTTATTTAAACGCGAATACCTCAATTCAAATATGCACCTAAACGCGAAATGGTTCGCTTCCTTATTAATGCGGCAACGCTTTGCTATATTCACGTTTGAAAATTATTGATCGTCTCTTTCATGCAATGAAGTTCTCATTCTGAATAAACCAGCCACGTATTATTAATTTACTTCTACTGGCAGCTCGTAGCAAATTTTGGCACTGTCTCCGATTGTGAGGACAACTCTTTTGTGTTCACAATATGTAGAGAATTCGGCTAAAAATCAATATCGCGATCAAAATAGCCCTCGACCGGCATAGATTCTCTTCGAAAATTTTAGTAAGAATACCGCTCCCCCACCATATTTTTACTTAAATAACCAAATTTTTGTCACGCGCTTGGCTTTTCGCAAAATGGATTGAAACTTTTGAGGTCTGTGAATTGATTTGTTTTAGTCTCAGATGGGGTACATGTGTGATGTATTCTAAAAATCCATTATATAGAATCATATATTCCTTATTTTGATATTTCAAAGTTACCTATCGACCTTATCCAAACATTTTAAATGTTTAATGTTGTTTCTGCATAACCCATTCAGACGGTCATATACCACGATCTACAAATGAAAAATACGTTGTGCTTGTGCAAATAAAACTACAAGTGCAACACGTAATTAACAGCCGATCAATAACATAACAATCATCCAGGGAAGTTTAATTCTTATTTAGTCTCAGCTGCATTTGAGGGTATTTGTATTGGGCGCGGTGTATGAGATGAGAAGGGCAGTGTTTAAGCAATTTAATTTAATGGCGGCAAAATTTTCGCCAAGAAACCCATCCACTCATAACTGTTTTAGTTTTTTATTTCGCATAGGGCAATATTTTTCGCTATTCCCTGTTAACGAAATTTGCAGAACAACCGTCGAAAATGTCCAGTTCAAGTGGATCTCGATGAAATTTTTGTACAATTTGTCATTTATCATAGGCAACTTCTTTATTATTTGCTTCCATATTTATCAAATGGCAATTCAAAAGGGAAATCAAACATTTTCACGCATAGGACCGCTACTATTTTTTTCAGTGTCATGTTGTACCTCACTATTACTCCTATGGTTATCCAGAAGCTGGCCTATTTTAATACAGCAATGGAATAATTTGGACAAGAAGTTCAGCAACTACGAACCTTTGAATAAGTTATACATTCGAGTGAGGGTACTGTCGATGATTGTATTATCGGCCGCGCTTGGTGAGTATAAAAGGTACTTTCTTTAATTTTGCCGATGTTTTTTTTAGTGGAGTATATATTTTATGTTAGCGTAAGAGTTATCCCGTTTCTGCCCAAGAATTGGAGTACATCAGAATTTTTGATATTTATGTTTGGTGATATCTTCACTCACGTGCCTTATGCTCTGTGGAAGGGTATTATATTGTGGGTAAGCTATTGTTTCCGAATTTTATAGTAGTAAGTGAGTGCGTATTATAAAGCGTTTGAGTTGTACCAAAAAACCGAGCGAAAGAGGAGACTAAAACCACAATATTTTAGTTAGTTTGGAAGCTACCCTCAAAAAAGTCCTCAAAATTACATTCCCTTTTCATTTTTTTATTGAGAAGCACAAGACCCATCAAGAACCTTTGGATGTTTGGATGGAATATTTCTATTGTTGACGAATCATCCTACTATCAGTAAAAAAAATTGAGGAAATTTACCCACTAACCAAAATTCCCAACACAAGTGATTAATCTACAAGATCGACATTCATTGCCATGAAATGTGGCGTCATTCGTGAATAAAATATTTTAATTTGTTTGGGTTTCCACGATGACAGCTTCGAATGAATTCACAAAACCGGAGGTAAGAGCCAAGCTCTACTCCTGTCAATTGCCGCACATCTTGGGGACGAAATTTTGGTAATTTTTTTGCAAAATTGGAAAGTGCTGTGGCGATCCATGAGTGGATCTAAAACAGTTGAGTTAGTTTACATGGTGATAATTTGAATATGTCATTTAATAAAATATAAAAAATGTTATTAGTGTTATTTAATTCTATTCTAAACGCTGAATAGTGACCACACTACAGTGCGTATCTAATATCCCATCCAAAGACGTGCCATCTTTCTTTGGCGTCTTTGGTTCTCCAGAAAAAAATCAAAAAGCTGTGTAATTCTTGAGGCCCTTATGGTCTATTTGAAAATGTTTTGGTATTATCTAATTTTTTAAATTTGAATACCCTAGTATGCTTTGTTTTTCCCATTCTGCCTTGGTTACATTATGCTGAAGTGTTTACATAAAAGAACACTTACATGATTCACAATTTACTAAACATACAATAAACGACTATGCTTTTTGTTGGTTTGTTTGATGGCGAAAGTTAGTATTACGTCATCCAACCGGAAGGCGCAAAATGGATCACCAAAAAAAAACAAAAATGAGGTAACGCGGGTCGTTTTCTCCAAATACCTAGACTATTTTTATTTCAAAATGACCTTTTCACGAGCCTTTTCATCAAAAAGCAAATCGTACTCAAACGCCTTTCCATTAATTACTTACTATAACTGGACATAACAAAAATCGGTTGTCAACACCGATATGCTAGTAAAAAATTATCGAAAGCTTTCACGTTAATGAAAATTGGAACTTTCCAAATAATCGAAAACGTATAACAAATCATAGTATGATGACGATGAGGGTAAACATAATGAAAACCTTCCGAGGATATTTCAAACAATTCGAAAAAATGAAAACGACCCACGAATGTTTCATCTTCAGTTTATTTATCGGCCAGTGCTTTTCCTTATTTCCAGTTTATGGCATTACGCAATCGGATGTGGGGCGGCTCCGGTTTAAGTGGATTTCTCTCAAAGTCATTCACAACTGTGCCTTTCTGATGGGGATATTCTTCTTAATCGCCCTTTATGTTTACTACGTGTGGTTTTTTGTCCCCAAGTTCATCTTTAGATACTTTGGTATTACTGTAGCTATACAAATCTTGTTAATTTCCGATTTAAATTTGCAGTTACGCTACTTTTTTTCCTTCATTGTTTTGTTTCTTGTGCCATTTTACTAGTGATGTCCTCGTCGTGGCCTAAGCTGATGCGAAATTGGTGCGATACGGATGCAGTGACTGGCAAACATGCTACTTTGTGTTCCTTACGACATCGATTAATGCTTATAACTGTAGTGGTACTTTCTGCAGCTTTTGGTAAGATGAAGGTGTGGGAACATGCATAATTGTTGTTTGTAGTCGAACACTTTATGTTTAATTATTATATTGTTTCCGTTTTACCAGAGGAATGGTCGGTAAATGATCTGCTGAAGCAAAGTTTTGGTTTTATTTTTACTTGTATACCATATTCTATTTGGACAGGCGTAATAGTTTACGTAAGTATAATTCTTAACTGAATATTGGTGCGACCGACGAGGACGTAATGTACTACCTATGTACAAATAATAAATTCTTAGATCACAGAGCTTAACATCTGAATTTGTTGCAGATGATTAATTTCACATGCACTTTCACATGGAACTACAGTGATTTGCTGTTAATGATAATAAGTACATCTTTAGCAGAAAAGTATCGGCAAATCAATAAAGGAATCCAAAATGCGGTAGACACGAAGATAGACAGCAACGTACGTTCTAATACCACTACTTTTTTGTTTCAGTCAAAAGATAAAAAATATCATTTCTTTCTTTTATTGACGATATACAGTGATATTTATTTAGAAGTAGACATAGGGATTTATGTATATTGTTTTTACCTATGTCTACTTTCAAAAGACAAAATCTCTTCTGAAGGGCGCCTAATTTTGATGCAACCAAAGTAACTTTTTAAAATAAACATACATCTGGCTGTTATATTAATTAGTTACTTTGGCTTCACAGAAAATAAATCTCTTACGCTCCTTAAACTTAAACTACACTAACCAATTGACAAAATCAGCTTTTTCTTCAGTTGAACACATCGCACACGAACGAAAATAAAAATACGGAAACCAAAGCAACAATATTTAAATTAATTAATGGGACAGCCAGATCTGTATTTGTTTTAAGAAGTTATTTTGGTTGCATAAAATTACAAATTTTGATATTTAAAGGTAGACATAGGAAAAAATAATAAGTACACATAAATCCCTATGTCTACTTCTTAATAAATAGCACTGTATATCTATATAATTTTGCTTAGGTACGAAACATTGCTATTTGGAAAAAGATACGAGACGATTATGACAGCGTTTGTAGATTATGCAGTCTGGTAGATGGCTATATAAGCAACCTACTTCTACTTTCTTTCAGTAATAATGTATTTGTTATATTAGTACAACTGTACAACAGTATAAAGTTGTTGTGAGTAAAATTTCTCAATATTTAATTAATAATAATTTATATAGGCAGGACGGTGGCGGTTTTGATACAAGTCGTGTGTATTTTATATATTCGTTTCTTTTCCTGATTTTTCGCACAACTGCCGTTTCCTTGTATGCAGCAAGCGTTAACGAAGAAGGTCGAGCTGCAATGAAGATATTGTTTTGTGTTTCAAGTGAAGCATACAATGTGGAGGTTACTGATTCATGTTTTTTTGATCCGTTTCAAACGAATGCTTTCAGGTTGAAAGGCTCCTATACAAAATTCATATAGATCCACCTATCTTTACGGGGAAACGATTATTTTATCTAAAGAAACCATTGATTCTAAATGTAAGTATAGTCATTGATTCCAAAACGACATCAAAAAATCTTTTTAGATTGCTGTGGCCATTGTAGCTTATGAGTTGGTTTTAATTCAATTTAAATTACTTACTTAAGTGGTTAATTAAGGTTAGCAGACATTGTAACAATCAATAAATAAAGTGTCCAGAGTTTGTTGAACAAAACCTCTTCCACATACCTAATATTAATTAGTCTATAATTACGATGTACGTACCCAACTAAGGGTGACGCAAATGGTCGAGCGGATAACTTACTGAATCTCAAAATAATGGTTACTATGCTTCACCCTACGCCCTTCAAATGCCTTGATGATAAAATTTTCCTTACCCAAAAAATGAAACAAATAGCCAAAAATTAAAATCAATATATTTTATAAATCAACTGTTTCTTAATTGTGGTAGGATCCTGGTACCCTTCATTGAGGTTGCACTGGATCTCCATCGATTGCCGGGTATATCAAACGGATATACAGTGTGTAAAGCGATGGGGTATACAAGAGGGAATTTTTTTTAAACATTGATTTATGAAAAAAATTTATTCTTCATGATATTTTTTGCTTGCTTTGAAAGTAGCAATATCGTTTCGATAATCTAAAATTTATTTATAGAAATCTGGAAAAATAATAAAACTAATTTTTTTATTGAAAGTTATCATTCTACATTATAATTAAGATAGAGTATTGCTATCAAACCACAAACAATCGAAACGTTATTGGTACTTTCAAAGCAAGCAAAACATATTATGAAGAATAATTTTTTTTCATAAATCAATATTAAAAAAAAATTCCCTCTTGTATACCCCATCGCTTTACACACTGTATAGGATTCATCGCATATTTATATTTATCAACACTTCAGACGAATACACATAGCAGAAAGTACATGAATGAACAGAGACCAACCACGTGGAAGAGCTTTTATCATATGGAAATATGCCCAGTAACCGAGTTATCTTATGATTTTAGTAAAATATTCGAATATCACCTTGTTTAATATAAACAAGAGAATTGGCAGGACTTAAAAATTTTTCATTTTTAAATATTTGCCGAATTCGTAAAATCCAGTTTCGAAGTAGAATTCTGTAAACTTTCATCTAATCATCCAAACAAGGGTCTTTCAGTACATGCCAGAGGACTCCCACACAATATACCATAGCAGAAAAGTAGTAGAGGATGCAAACAATATTAACAAAAACAGAGAGACGCTGTGTGGAAATTCAAAATAGGTTTAAAAGTCACGTTTGGTGAATAGTGACTGAATTGACTTTGCTCAAACAAGTTTATTATACAAAATCCCCAAAAACGACAGACTCCTGTTTTTACACAATGCAAATAATGCAAATAACTTACATTTATCTATGCGTCGAGGTTTTCTCCTGTTGAAAGTTAGCAGGAACTCAAAAAATAGGATGGTAGAACGTCTTGTGCCATACAATCGCACCATTGGTACTGCTAGCTGAAATTTGGTTACTCGTTGAAAATTAATTTCAAAAGATGGTCGACGCAATTTGATTTAGGACAAACTTGCTTCAGGTTACTCGCTGTTCATTAGTTGATATTTGATTTATTCACGGTAATAAATTGCCAATGTTCCTCAGTACCTTTATAACTTAGCAGCAAACAAAAGCACGAATTAATTGTCTTTAACCTTTTTACCGGTTACGGTCTTATTTATAATTTTGTCCGCTCCTCGTATAAACAAATATCTTTGATAATAAACTTGTTTTTTAAGATAACTAATCACTCAAAATATAGCGCAATGAAACGTTCTGTCATTTAACCCCAGCGCCTTTTGTAGTTATAATTTATTGTTACTCAAAAAGGTAACTCCGACAATGCAACGAAACAGATAAATTTGCGTACGTCTTCAAACGTATCACTCAGCGGATTGCCTCCGCGACGCAATGAAGTTCCCTTTCGGCATAAACCAGTCACATAATATTAGTTTACTTATATTAGTAACAAATTTAGAAGGCACCAACCTCAATAAATTCGTTTGGTATAAATTGGTAAATAATGCCATACTCTCCCACAAATTTGTCATAGTTTATTCATCGATTTGGGCACCCCCCGCCCAAGTTTTTCTATATGGGTAGATATAGAGAAAAATGCCCTATGCATGCTCCGTGGCAACGAGTTTTAGAACCGCCAACACTGTATAACGTTTCGACATTTATTTGCTTGAACATTCGTCATTATCTTAACGCGCTCCATTTTCTCGCATAATAGTTCTGTTCTCTTTCATCATTAAATGGTATACATACATAATTTCCCATATAGGCAAACTTGTAGAAAAATTCTTTAAAACCTCAAGCGACCTGTTACAAGAGTCAAGTCTAATGGATCGAAGAGACCTTGAAAGAGACACACAGAAGAAAGAGCTACAAACAATGGAAGGCTAAAGTTACAGATATAGGCAACGCAAAAAAATGTACAGGGTGACAATTTGAAAATTTACCACCCCCAATATCTTAGTAAATAAACGAGATATTTAAAAAAATCAAAACCCGTTTCGGTAATTCGGAGGGGGAATCACAATGACATAGTTGGCGACGCACTCCCTCACACCCCCTGCGCCCTAGCCACCCCAACTTTTAAATCTTAAATAGTGACCCCCCATGAGTGATACGTCGTTGGAAAGCTCTGAAAAAATGCTTTCCAACCATACCAAATAGCATTACATTTAGGTCAGTAATTATCGTGCAAATCAAAAAATAAACATGGAAAATCGTATTTAACTTGAACTTCCAAAGCCGACTCGACAGCAACTGATTTTTGATCGCCAGTTATAATCTATTCTCAAACTCTTGTCGAACCTTTCCAATGTTGGTTTTGCAATATTTCGACATTCTTGAATTATTCTCTGTCTTAGTTCGTCTATGTTCGCCGGTTGCGTTTTAAATACGACAGATTTCAAATGTATCATATTAGTGTATTTTTTGATTTGCACGATAATTACTAACCTAAATGTAATGCTATTTGGTATGGTTGGAAAGCATTTTTTCAGAGCTTTCCAACGACGTATCACACATGGGGGTCACTATTTAAGATTTAAAAGTTGGGGTGGCTGGGGCGCAGGGGGTGTGAGGGGGTGCGTCGCCAACTATGTCATTGTGATTCCCCCTCCGAATTACCGAAACGGATTTTGATTTTTTTAAATATCTCGTTTATTTACTAAGATATGAGGGGTGGTAAGTTTTCAAATTGTCACCCTGTATGTAGAAAGTTACGAGTGTATGAAACAATCATATGACGTGTAGTACCTATTCAATGCCTGTGGGCTGTGACACATGGATAATCACAAAGGAAGAACATTGTAAAGAATATATGGAAGAACCAAGAATACAAATGAAGAATAGAAAAGAAGGAACTAAGGAAGCATACAAGATATTGCCCAGAAACCAAGCCAAAGCATCAGAAAAGACTTAAATCGTAAATGCGATTAAAAAAAAGGGGCCATCCAAGAAGAAATAGCTAGAAGTAAGAAATGATTTTAAATAGAATATTAGTGTATGAATAGAGGACATCATAATGAAACGAATGAAGTGAAAAGGAAATTGTTTTTAATAGTTTTCTTAAATAAAATCCACGAAATTATTAAAAATGAGTTTTCATTTCATTCCTATTTTTACAATAAGTTGGAAAGTACTCGATGCGTCGAGCTACTTTTTGTGCGACGGATCGAGATTTTATTAGCAAACTCATTTTATGCTACATTTTCATTACGAAGGAAACTTTTTGTGCTGAAATATAATCAGCATTTAAAGAATTGTGACGCAAAGCTAATAATACTTCAAATCCGAGCGAGCGACAGAACAGCCAAAGTGAATACTACTTTTTTTTCCATTAAAGAAATCAGTTTTCGCATTTTTAAGACTGTGAATTTTGACATGAATTCTTCAGCATCGAGTATAAATTTTAACTAACGCCATTGATTATAAATAATTTATTAGGCAATGTGTAAATGTGTGAGTAAGTTTAAGATTTCTTATTTTAATTGGCCGATCGCCTGCGTGCGGAGTAATATGTCCAAACAAGCAGTGTAAGCTTTTCTTTGTTTTAGGAATTTTGTTTTATTTCTTTCACGTTTTTCGCAATAAATTTTTGTCATTGTGTGTTTATTCGAGTTCAATGTGCAACCCGGATAGATTTCATGCCAGATTTTTCCTTTGTGTCCAAGAATTATGTCAGATGAAAATTTGTGCGGTTAATTCTTTGGATTTTCGTCTCTCAAGTTATTAATTTAAAGGCAACATTGACATTTTAAATTGTGACAGGATGTCTACGAGGAAAATAATTACAAATTCTAAATTTAAAGGTTGAATTGCTTTGACCTAGCTGGACTCTGTGTGTGTGTGACGTAGTGACCTTGAAAAAAGGAGGCACCAATTTTTTAATAATTTATAGTACCTACTATGTTTTTCCGTTATTAGGACATCATTAATTTGAATCGGGTAGTAAACACATACAAAATCAGGATAAAACACCTCACTGTTATAAAATTGATACATAATGAGACGATGTAATTAAGTGGTATGTAATAATAACTACCCAAAGCTTTCACATTGATGAAAACTGACAACATTATTGAATCAATTCCACCGGGCCGCAATGAAAACAATCCAAAAATACGTTTCAAAATGCAACAAATCGACGACTCACGAATGCATGGCTTTTAGTTTACTCATCGGGCAGTGTTTCTCTTTATTTCCAGTGTACGGAATTGGGCAATCGGACCCACCCTGCCTGCGTTTTAATTGCCTTTCCTGTAAAGTAATGTACCATGTCGCATTCCTAATAGGGGTCTTAGTATTTATCGGTCTTCACGTTTATTACGTAATATTTATGGTACCAAAGTTCACATTTGGGTGTCTAGGTACTAGAATTACAGTGTAACAATTGCATTTATATTATGGGCTTTTTCAGTTATGTTATTCTATTTCCTTGAATGCTTCGTTTCCTGTGTATTTATGTTACTTATGTCTCGTTCTTGGCCTAGATTGATGCTAATTTGGAGTCGAATCGATAATGTGGCAGCCAAATACGGAAATTTGGCTCCATTACATTGTCGACTAAGGGTGTTAACTGTAATATTTCTGTCTGCAGCACTAGGTATGTAAGTGAAAGTGGTTCTTGTACGATTATTTATTTTTAGTCGACTATGTACTGTTTACCTACTTGACTATTTCACATCTTCCAGAAGGATGGTCTATTGACGATATGCTTAAACAAAACTTTAGCCTCATTTTCACATTTATACCGTATTCCAAGTGGAAAGGCTTAATTCTTTCAGTAAGTATTTCATTGTTATTACAGCGAGAATCAATCTGGTGTTCAGGTGATTATCTTCACATGCATATTTACGTGGACCTATGGTGATTTATTGCTGATGATAATATGTACATCATTAGCAGAAAAGTACAGGCAAATAAATAGAGGGATAGCGAAAGCCATTAAAACGAATGTACGTTATTCTCTTTTTACACTGCTTCACTGAGTCCATCTTCAGGTACAAAATATTGCATTTTGGAAGAAGGTACGACAGGATTACGGAAGCGTTTTTAAGTTATGCCAAGCAGTGGATGATCATATAAGCAACTTGCTCATTTTGTCTTTTGCTAATAATATACTAGTTATATTAGTTCAGTTGTATAACAGTATAAAGTTATTGTGAGTAAAACCTGCGCAAGGGTTGGCATAATTAAAATGTTTCCAGAAGAGGTAATAGTAGCGGAATTGATCGTGTGCATTTCATATATGCATTCCTTTACATAATTTGTCGGGCAACTGCAGTTGCACTGTTCGCCGCAAGCGTCAACGAAGAAGGTAGTGCAACATTGAAGCACCTGTTTAATGTTTCTACAGAAGCTTATAATGTTGAGGTAAAAGTTGTACAAACTAGTTGACCAAAGGCGCCTTTGTATCGTCTTTACAGGTAGAGAAGCTGCTCCAACAAATTTATGTAGATCCGCCTCTTATAACAGGGAAGAGGTTCTTTTATTTAAAGAAACCTTTAATTATGCATGTAAGTATTGTACTCGTATTGGGTCAAATCTGATTCTGGACAGGAATACTTTTAGATTGCCGTTGCAATCGTGTCGTATGAGTTAATTCTCATTCAGTTTAAGGTAATTACCTAGCAAATCTTGTGTAATATAGAAAAGTGGTCATTAAATTGTAAGGATGGGCTACGTTTTTTCTACCTACACATGCTCTTCAAGAATACATTAGTATGATTAGCATTAATTCTTAAAAATATGTTTTAGGTCTCAATTTTGTCTGGTCCAGTACTGGAACTTGAAATAAACGAGTATGTAAATGTAAAAGCTTTGTTTTTTTAGTGTTCAGTTCATTTGGCCGGTGGATTCCAAATTGATTAAACAACAAATTCATATAAAAATCAAACGAATAAAGAATCTTGAAACGTATTTAAAGAAATATTGTACAAAGAGTAATAAACGGCAAATGTGGCTACTCTAATCCTCTACAACTTAAATAAAGTTCGCCTTGGCCGTGAAAACAAACTTAGGCAAAAAAACTACTAAGCAACGTTATTAACTACGCGTAGAACTTCTTGCGCTGCAGACTACAACGCAAAAACCTAAGGAAAAATTATTCCGCATCCAGACACTACAAAAAAATGAATAATATTCAAAACGAATTGTCTGTGAATAAAACCGCATGGCATAACCTGCTACCCCCTTTATTTTTTTTAACAAAATGTAGATCTAGCGTAAACTGCGTAACTCAGGCTATGTTACTTCAATATTGGATTAGGAATAAACTTCATAGCTTCATCGAATCATTTTTCTCCTTAAGTCTATATTTCTTCAAGGATGACTGAAATGGTTCTTTAAAATTGTTTCATCTTCCTCTTCTTCTTGGGAGTGCTTCTTAAGTGTCAATTAGTTAATTTGAGCCTCTCGTTGTTCTTGAATTAGTAAAGCACCTCCTCTGCTCTTGTTTGTTACCTTGTTTGCGTCTTCAGAATCTCTACCCTCTCTGGCCATGACTTCTCTCATAATTTCTCCGTTCGGAACTAAAAACAACAAATGATTTATTTTTCACCGATGCAACATAACTAATCGGGGTTGCGGGGTCGCATTTTATTCCGTGTTGGTCCTTTCATTTAGGTCAGAGTAGTCTCCCTAGTGGGTGTTGATAGTTGGAATGCTGGGGTTAGAGTGAGAGTTCCCCTATCTACGCTTAGCCTTCTGCCGGAATTTGAGATCGTGAAGTTAATTAATTGTGTTGCAGCAAACTTCGTCAGATTAGATTGTGTCTAGTCTCAAAAGAAGCGCGCTTAATTAACTTGAATTTGAAGATTAGTGTCAGACTTTTAAGACGTCAGGGAATCTTGTCCGTGACTTCCGAAAGTGGTCTGAAACCGACCGCCCTTGACAAGAAGCAAGATCGAAAAACTTCTAAAAGCCCTCGCTGTACCGTTCAGCTACGGCGACTACTGCAGTTAAGTTGTAAAATAAAACCTAATCAGATTGTGAACAATTTATGTTTTATGCAATTTTTATAACGGTTGGGTTTGAGAAGAATCATGTAGAATAGGTTGCATATACACTTAGGAGTTTAGAAATCAAAATGTTGGAGAAAATTGATAACATAAAATTTCGTATTTGGCGTAAACTGATATCTCGTTCATTTTACACCTGTACTTTCCGAGAGCAACGTGATTTGCGGTACCTGTAATTAAAAGGCAACTATTAGGCCAGATTTTCCGCATTTCATTAGTACAGCTAATTAATTTAGAAACAATTAGTTAGATAATTAGTACTCATAATTAGCAACCACAGTAGTGGGATTTAAGGCTCAGAGGGAAAAGAGGTCGACTATCAGGGAAAGAACTAATCAGATTTCTTAATTATCGTAATTCTAAAATTTTAGCCTATTTATTTAAAGTCATAATCTTGAAGCAAATTGAAACGTCAAATTAAATACCTAAGGAAGTCACTAATCAAGTTATTGTTCAACTCCTTATCACCTCACTGGATAGCAGCGTCGCGTAAATCAGCCCTTGTGGTTGTTGTTGTTGCTGACCCTGGGCTCATATCTGCATACCAATACCTGTTCTGTTGATATCAAACTACATATAAAATCAGCAAGAAATAATATACATAAATATTGACAACTTACCCTGTTGGCCGGACGATAGCTAGAGTGTGGTGAATGAAATATTAGGGGTTGTACAACCAAAGCGCTTTGTTTGCTACCGCCGTATGTGTTTATTCGATGAATACAGCAGCCCTCCGTACTGTCAACTGGCAAGTAGCGTTTAGTCTTACCGCCCAAAAATTACGGTAAGTAAAATGGATAAATATGAAGCTACCTAACTGTAGAAACGACCTAATTGCTAAAATTAAGATGGTTATAATGACCGATGGACGAATAATTAACGGATTGGATGGATCACAGGTGAGTATAGATAGTCTCTTGCTTCTTTTGTATGTTGTTTGATATCAACAGGTATTGGTATGCAGATATGAGCCCAGGGTCAGCAACAACAACAACCACAAGGGCTGATTTACGCGACGCTGCTATCCAGTGTGGTGATAAGGAGTTGAACAATAACTTGATTAGTGACTTCCTTAGGTATTTAATTTGACGTTTCAATTTGCTTCAAGATTATGACTTTAAATAAATAGGCTAAAATTTTAGAATTACGATAATTAAGAAATCTGATTAGTTCTTACCCTGATAGTCGACCTCTTTTCCCTCTGAGCCTTAAATCCCACTACTGTGGTTGCTAATTATGAGTACTAATTATCTAACTAATTGTTTCTAAATTAATTAGCTGTACTAATGAAATGCGGAAAATCTGGCCTAATAGTTGCCTTTTAATTACAGGTACCGCAAATCACGTTGCTCTCGGAAAGTACAGGTGTAAAATGAACGAGATATCAGTTTACGCCAAATACGAAATTTTATGTTATCAATTTTCTCCAACATTTTGATTTCTAAACTCCTAAGTGTATATGCAACCTATTCTACATGATTCTTCTCAAACCCAACCGTTATATTTTTCCGATTAAAATTTATTTTTTTCTATTCAACGAGTTGCATTGTTTATTTACAGAAAGTCGATTGTGCGCGGGTTTCCCGGCTACCGATGTTCGTCGCAGTTATTTATTTTGCCTCCGCCGTAGCAAAGAGTACTCTTTGGCCGTAGTAGTGAAATAATTTATGTTTCAGTTATTAACAATTTATCAGCGCACATTTTAACCACGATTAAAGACGATGTACTAAGAAATGAAGAAGTTACTCCAGAAATAAAGAGAAACTACCTCTTGGAGACATATAAAAATAACTAAACAAATCAAAAGGTGTTCGCCCTAAGAAGAGTAGCTTCAGAGCACATTTTCCATGCATTGATCATATAAATTCTTCCCAAAAGATCATTAGCTATGTGCGCTATGCTGTTCTTTACTAGAGGGATCTATGGTTAAAGTTTCAAAGAAATATCTCCATAAATATGATTTCGCGCATGCGGGAATTTTAATATTTCTACGTGCAATGTGTTTGTCTTTGCTAATGACATTTGTAGTTTTCAATTTTTACTACATGTGATACGTTTTTCTTTACTAAGCAACTATGGTTAAAATTTGAAAGAAATATCTTCATAAATAAGGAGCAGAGTGCGTATAGACTGCGCATGCGCACATGTAATGTTTACAATATGAGATATGTATGCCTTTAACAGAAGCCTCTGTGATTAAAACTTAAAAAAAGATATCGCAATAAATAAGGAAATGGATATTGCGCAGCCTGCGCATGCGCACATTAATCGTCAAGATTTTTCTTGACCCAGGTGCCAGAGCTATAAGCTACCGAATTCAAAAAGAACGAACTAAATATATTGAAAACTGTAGAAGTAGTTAAGGCTTCGGATGAACGGACAAATGGACTGAAAGACGGGCGGACGGACAAACGGACGGATAAAAAAGTGGCTGCAATAGCGCACCCAATTTCGTTGGAAAATGCGCTAAAAGTCATATCACTAGTAGGGGTTTGGGACCGGTCCCTCAAAGAAGCGGTACCTGAATTGGAACCGATTGCATAATTATAGGTCTCTCACTTGGAATCGGAACTGTTATTCAAGAAGTTATGGTAACCGGAACCGATACCGGTGACGTTGTTATTAGTACGAAAGAACAGGTATTTTTCCGTTCCCTCTTTTTGTAGGTACCTGCGCTTTGTAAGATGGAAATCCGTTTTACATTGTTAGTAAAGGTAATCGAATCAAAAACAGTAATAGGATGAAAGAAGGTGTGAGAAAAGCATAATAATTGAAACTATTAATGAAGAAGAAAGTAGAAAAAGACAGATGTGTAATTAAAAGGTTATTACTCGAGTCATTATCATGTTTTAAACAAAACCAGAAAATTCCCATTACTTTCAAAGATATGCCCGATCAACCGAATTTTGTTTATATTTTTGTCTGATTTTATTTGAACAGATCGCCCGTAAAAATACTGTATCGAGTACACTTTTTCATTACGAATACAACGGTGCCCATAAAAAAACAAAAGCTGGAAACTGTTGGTTTCAACAGGATGGAGCACCCCATCACAAGGCTCTAATCGTGGGAGAATACCTATAATAGAAATTATCCATTTAAAGGAAATTTGTTCGATGGGTATTCTCGCTTTTCCCTAATTTGACCAACGTCATGTCTACTACGGTTTCCGAGAACCCTATGATAGACATCTTGAACACAGTGTACCTACTTAATTGTTATTTATGTCAGAACTTTAAAAACTGAAAAAAAACGGAATCGGCACCGAAAATTATTGACGACACAAAATCGGGACCTTAAAAATACCAAGAATAATGCGGAATGGGAACCTATAATTCATATAGGTTCCAACCACTGGTAACGAGCAACAATGTTACGAGCTTATGAAACAATCATATCACGTGTAGTACCGTCGATTGTCTTCACCTGTGAAGAAACCTGGACAAAAGATCAAGAGAAATATTGAGGATATATGGAAGAACAGAGAATACAAATGGGGAATGGAATAGAAGAATTAATCGAGAAGTACAATAGAAGAAGGAAGAAAGAATTTTAAATTGAATAGTAGTGCACAAATGAAGGGGATTAGAATGGCAAATAGCAATTGTTTAGTTTTTTAAATAAAATCCAAGAAATAATTAAACATGTTATAATGGCAGCACAATTTTCAATTTGTTGATATTTCTACAAAAGCTATATTCATTTTAGATATGTATATGTAGGAATGAACATTGATATGAATTCTGCAGTATCGTGTATAAATTTTTAGTAAGGCCATTAATTAAAAATAATTTCTAATTCCCCAGCCTTTATTTAAGCGAATTCCGAAAATAAGGGTTAGGCGAGCCTGGTAATTCCCCTGTAATAATTACAAAAAAGCATTAATAGTCTGAATCCTTAAGCTAAAAATTAATATGAATTCAAAGTATATGCTCAATATACACATTTTTTAATAATGTTTTATAGTTTTTTGTGGACTAGGAAATGATTAATTTCAGCCTTCTTTGTGGGTAGTAAGCACCTCACTGTTATGAAATTGATACATAACGACACGATGTAATTGAGTGCAATAATAATTAGCCAAAGCTTTTACACTAATGAAAACTGACAAAATTATTGAGTCACTTCTACCGAACCACAATGAAAACGAAAATTATTAAAAATATCCAAAAATACGTTTTAAAATGCAACAAATCGACGACTCACGAATGCATGGCTTTTAGTTTACTCATCGGGCAGTTCTTTTCTTTATTTCCAGTGTACGGAATTGGACAACCAGACCCACACTGCCTGCGTTTTAATTACCTTTCCTGTAAAGTAATGTACCATGTCGCTTTCCTAATAGCGTTCTTAGTGTTCAATGGTCTTCACGTTTATTACGTAATATTTCTGATACCAAAGCTTACATTTGGATTTGTTCGTAAGGGATTCAAGTGTAATAACAGCATTTATTATTATAGCAATCTTTAGTTACGGTAATCTATTACATTGAATGCTTCGTTTCCTGCGTATTCATCTTACTTATGTCTCGTTCCTGGCCTAGATTGATGCTACTTTGGAATGGAAACGATAAGTCGACGCACATATATGGAAATTTGACTCCTTTATATTGTCGACTAAGGGTGCTAACTGTAATGTTTCTGTCTGCAGCATTAGGTATGTAAGTGAAGTGGTTCTTGAATGATTATTTGTTTTTAGTTGACAATATTCTGTATAACTATTTGACCATTTCACATCTTCCAGAAGGATGGTCGATTGACGACATTCTTAAACAAGATTTTAGCCTCATTTTCACCTTTATACCGTATTCTACGTGGACAGGCTTAGTATTTTCAGTAAGTATTTCGTTGTTATGTAATTTACTACCGTAGAAATCAATCTTGTGTGTTCAGATGATCACATTCACATGCAGATTTACGTGGACCTATGGCGATTTGTTGTTGATGATAATATGTACATCATTAGCAGAAAAGTACAGGCAAATAAATAAAGGGATAGCGAAAGCGGTTAACACGAATGTACGTTATTCTCTTTTTTACACTGTTTCACTCTTCTTCAGGTACAAAATATTGCATTTTGGAAGAAAGTACGACAGGATTACGGAAGAGTTTTTAGATTATGCCAAGCAGTGGATGATCATATAAGCAACTTGCTCATTTTGTCATTTGCTAATAATATACTCGTTATATCAATGCAATTGTATATCAGTATAAAGTTATTGTGAGTAAAATCTGTGCAAGAGTTTGCATAATTACCATGTTTCCAGAAGAGGTAATAGTGCCAGTATTCATCGTGCGCATTTCATATATGCATTCCTTTACACAATTTGTCGGGCAAGTGCAGTTTCACTGTTCGCCGCAAGCGTCAACGAAGAAGGTAGTGCTACATTGAAGCACCTGTTTAATGTTTCCACGGAAGCCTATAATGTTGAGGTAAAAGTTGTATAAACCAGTTGACCAAAGGCGTCTTTCTATTGTCTCTACAGGTAGAGAAACTAATTCAAAAAATTTCTGTGGATCCGCCTATTATAACAGGAAAAAGGTTATTTTATTTAGAAAAGCCTTTAATTCTGTATGTAAGTGTTGTACTCGGTATTGGTTAAAACCTTATTCTGGACAGGAATGTTTTCAGATTGCCGTTGCAATTGTCTCCTATGAATTAATTTTGATTCAATTAAAGGTAATTATCTAGCAATTGTGCGTAATAGAATAAATAATGATCATGATATTGTAAGCTTATCTAAGTATGCTCTTCAAGAATATGACATTAGGTAGTATGCCATAATTAATTCTTAAAAATTAGTTCTGGGCTTTAATTTTAAAGTTTCTGTGCTAGTAGGTATTGGAACTTGGAATAAACGAAAATGTAAATGCAAAACTTTGTTTTTTCGAATGAACAGGTCATTTGACCGAACAACCGAACGAATAAATAGGTTAGGATCTTTTTTCTTCTCTCCGAATCAATTTTTCTCTTTTTTGCTAAGCCTATATTTCTTTATGGTTGGCTAAAACTATTCTTTAAAATTGTTTCTTATTTCTCTTCTTCTTGGTTGATGGAGGGGTTTTCCAACCACCACTCAAATTAGTTATTGGCCTCTTATTCTCTTGACTGATTGTACATCATCATCAATTGTCATCTATTAACCCTTCCTGAAGAATGACACTGGGCGAATCGATATCCTCCGCAATTTTTTTCGGCGTGTATGAATCTGATTTAATGGGGATGCAAAAAGGGGAGGAAAAGATTCATGAAGCAAAACATGCCGCCCGTGTTCATCCCTCTCCAACTGCGATAGATTTTGCGTTTACAAGCAAACCCTAAAACCCTAAAGGTGGATTCATAGCTCTCCGTTCATCCGTTGCGTTGGTCCGTCAAACGGATAATACATTTTGTTAAGGTTCATAGCAATCCGTCCACATTGTACATTTGCAACGTATAACCATAACCTACATTTTATTTTGTACTGTACCCTCCGTGATTTTCAGTATTGAAAAATGGTACAAAAGTAAGAACACGTTGCTATCTGATTATTACCCTGAAGAACGAATAGGTGAACACTGTTAACGTACCAAACATAACCTGACTCTTGTTAAAAACGGACCAACGGAAACGTAAATATTCAACTTCAACCAACTTTTCCGTCGTAAACGGACGACGTACGATTTAAAAATTTGCTGTCTTCTGATTGGCTAACGGACAAACGGAAACGTATGAACGGAGAGCTATGAACTTACCTTAAGACCGTTTTTACACAGGGACACTGTATGCGAGATAGTGTATCCGAGATACAGTGCATCGTCAGAATTCATGTCCAATACATATCGCAGACTTTGGGCCTTCTAAATTGCTTTTGCGCAGGGAGTTAAGTACTATGTACTATGGCCCAATAGCCCATCAGTCCTCCAAAGTCGTCAAATCGCTTGGCGACTGGGACTAAGGAGAGATCGAAATTTAATCGCCAATCGTAGGAAATATGCGTGTGGACGGTTCCATAAGACGCAATGTTATACATGTATCCGAGATGCCGGTCTGCTGGCGACTGTATTTCGGTGTAAAAGTGGACTAACTAATTACCTGATCCCCCCAAGATATGAAATCGATTGCACAGTTAGCATCAGATCAACGACTAAGACGTCGACAACAAACTGGATTTTGTGCTTGTATCCGTGGTGGGAGTGGCATCTAGGGTTACTAACACCCTGGGTTGATCATCTCCCTCTATTTTATCCATAATTAGCAGTTAACCATAATTTGGGGCTAGATAATCCAGTCATATAAACCGTAAATGACGTAGCTGCTTAGCAGGAGTAGGTAACCGGCACTGAAAGGGCTCAGACTATATCCCTGAGTGCCATGAAAACTTTATGATTTAATTACTTACCTTTGTGGCTAATTATGCGAATTTGGAACTAAAGCACTTAACAAAATCAAACAAATATAGACATCGACCAGTTAGCGCCTGAATGGGAAAGGCAACCCCTACTCATATGGATTTACCGGTGCCCCAGTTAGTAGTGACGGTGTGCACCTCCGCGTTTTCTGTGAATTTTGCATTTGATATCCCTCCTGAGGGGAGACGTGTGAAGTTCAAGTTCTTAATGTCCAAATCTTTGTTCTCCGTTGCTACACCCTTCGAAGGTCGGGATCTTTTACTACACTCCAATCGATAATTAAGCTAGTATGCTGGTTACGCGTTTTAAAGTTTGACACCTTCTCTGTAGGTCGTTCTAGTGTTAGCATCCCTTGACTTAGTCCACTTCCTTTCCCCAAAGAACTTCTACAACAAAATATTGTATTTATACAGAAAATTATTGGTGCATGTGTCGCGTGTGAAAGGTTCAGTTAACATCATATCAAGTACATACTCATTGCCATAACAATTTTTCCGACACGCTAACCTTTACGGTAGATTTGTACTTATATTAAACGTGTTTTCCATTTACGATTATAAATATGTAGCATGCATTTTCCACTATGATAACGCACCATTGGCGAACTTTGATGGACAACCGAAAAAAAGAAATGTGTTTATATCTAAGTAATCGATAAACTTCCTTGATGTTATTCCTTTAGGTTACCAATACAAAGGGCAATAATGCACGTAGTTAAAAACATGAAATTACTTTATGCCAAGCATTCCGGGTGTTTATCAACTTATGAAAGTTTGAAGTTTACTTTTATACTGGGAAAATGTTTTGGTATGTTTCCAATGGAAGGATTGGCGAGCAGAAATCTGCGGATGCTAAAATTTCGGTTGATTTCGATCCCGACTGTTTACACCGCGGTGTATATGGTAGCCATGCTGGTAGTTATATTTTTTCATGTATACCACAGCATTTCAATTTCAAAATGCACTTTTGGCCATTTTGGTAAGTTTAGACCTAGTACCGTGTGTGATCCTAATCATTTTTCGTAGTTTCTTTATTTTTTAATGTATGTGCATTTCTGTCCACTGCACTTTTCTTACGTTTGTCCACAAAATTGCCAAAGTTGATGCGCATATGGACTAAAATTGATAATCAATTACGAGGAGTAGATTTTTCAAAAAACCAGGCCTTCAAATTTAGAGTGATAACTGCAGTGGTTCTACTTGGTGCACTGCGTAAGTACCAGAGTGATTTACTTGACTCATGAGAGTAATTATGTTGTAGTTGAACACATCTTGTTCTTGAGTTTTAGAATTTCAAATATTGAGCAGGAAGGGTGGACAAAATTCCGAATTTTTTTAAAAACTAATTTCCATTACGTGTTTGATCACACACATTTTGCAGTTTGGAAAGGGTTGGTATTCATGGTAAGTTACACGTTGATATACGCTTAAACATTGTATTTGTAATGTCATTCAACATACAAGAATCTGTAAAAATATCTCCCCCAATAGTCGCTACCTTGTGTAACTTGTAGGTATGGAAGGTGGAAGGAAATTTAAACCCTCCTTCCTTAAATTAGCAAAATCACAACCAAAAGGCATAACAGGCCTAGGTCCAGCTCAAGAGTAGATTCTAAAATTATATTACCGAATCACTAACACTCACTTACATTGTTCGGGCAGTAATATTAAGAAATTTGTAACATGTTTGTTGAAAATACAATGAGTTGAACTCACTTGGCCAATTTGAATTTATTCGATTATTGAACAAGTCAGAAAGGTTTCATTAAGACAAAGTACAGTCTGATTTTGTTGCTGTTTAATCGCCGAAATCAGCCACTCCATTCTTTTTCAAAACTGTGGGTGCATTTTTTTAGAGTAAACTGGTGGTTGATAAACGCATTGTAAATATTTGTGAACAAACCCGTGGAATTGTGGCCCTGGCCCCTACAACTTATTACCAAGGGCAGGGAATCACCGACCAAACAATTCTGTTCAAACTGATCGAGAATTTGGGGCGTTGGGATCATTTTAAATATTTATATAGGAACGAGAGGGTAATCTTAGCAGGAGAATTCCATCGGAACTTGAGAGGAATAGAACATGAGGGAGGTTAAGGCAGTACTTCAGTAGCGAAGCGAGATATAAAAGCTTAAGAGCTACTAGAGGACAAATTAGCATACGAATTTAAGAATAACTGGGAAAATAATGGGAGGGATTTAAGAGAGAAATTCAGGGAAGCCTTTGGGGAACGCCAAAATGATTTGAGAAAATTTTATAAGCACTTGAGGGAATGAAATAAACTTCTATAAGGAGAAATTGAAGAAGAAATTGTTAATGAGAAAGTAATATGCGGATATGCTTCACAAGGGCTGGTGAATGTAACATCACGATAGGGTGTGAATTTTCGGCATAATTCAGTGGTTTGGGTCTTTGTAAATATCCATCTCCGTATAGGGGTGAGAAGCGCAGAGTAACCCTATCGCACAAAACACTGCCTGTCGTAAGAGGCGACTAATCTAAGGCCCATTCTATCACTGTTTCTCCCTTAGCAGCTCCATTCCGCCGTGCTTCATATATTGGCTATGTCACTTTGTGGTACGTTTTTTAAATAATATTTCCATACATTTGCATCGCTATTTTCTGTATTATCCCTCCCACTTAGGGCGTACGACCAAAGTTCCCTTGAAAAATCCCACGAGATTTCTCTTTTGCCGCCTTGGGTAGGGTTCGTCGTATGAGGATTGGGCCCCTCGTCGTTGTCTGTGTACATGGGGGTATCAAACAGTGGGGCGTATAAGGATTGGACCCCTAGTCTTACTTTCACTAGAACGCTCTCTGCTGCTCGAGCGAATGTTTTGTTCTGGTTTTCACCAGGTCATTTCCCTTTTTTATTTATTGAATGTACATATTTTCATTACATATGGTGTTTTGTTTTTAATTTTTTATTAATAAAAAGGTTACAGACGTTTTCTTTGCTGTTTAATATGTCTTCAGATTAAGAAGGATTGGTTCTCAGAGCGTTTATATTTTCATTTAGTGGAATTTTTCGTTGCAGTGTAGAAATTGAAGGTGTTTGAAGCGGAGCGAGATTTCTACAGATGTGACAGTTTTTAGATGAGTTTGATGCACCACGGTACTACCATGGGCGAACCTGGGAGCTACTATCTAGCTTTGGAACCGCGTATCGTAGTCTTGCTCTTGGTTTTCTAAATATTTAAGTTTTTTTGTTCTTAGAAGAGTAGGGTACCACGAATGATGAAGATCCTTCACCGTAGCGAGGTAGGAGTAGTGATTAAATATTGGGGTAGTGCAGATAGACAAAATCGTTCTCAAAGAACCCATCAGCTAATCTTGTTAGGATTTTGTCCAAACAATTAAAATAAAAATTATATTATTAATAGTACTTATTATTAAATTTAAAGAGGCAATTTTCGATATCTGAACTGCGTTTTTCCTTTTTATTTTTGAGTGGCTGTTGAATTCTAGCTTGAACTTAATTTCCTACCCCATCGATTTCGACACAATGAGGGTGATTACAACTTCTTTTTTACAAACTCATTTGACCCTTAGAAACAGGACAAAACTCGCCCTTTCTCATTGATTTAATAATGTACACTATATTTTCAGCACTTAGCTACCGCATTCTTAAAATGGTTTCATGATTATCTGATTTTAATTTCAAGGCAAATTTATTTCTTTAAACTCATTGAAAGGTCGCCAAGCTATAAAATTTAATTACTCCGAAAACACTCTTAGTAAATTTAGCCGAAAACAACGAACTTAATCCAAATCTGAATTTAGTATCTCTTTGAATCCTCCTATAAATTAACATCCATATAAAATACTTTATATTGTTAATCTTATAACCATGCACACCCCTGGCAAATTTAATTTTCGCCACTATAAGAATTAAAAAAAAATTCAACCTCACTAGTAAGCTATTGTTACAAAATATCCAACGAACCTGAACGTGTCAAAAAAGAAAGAATAAGAAATATAAGAAAATTTAAAGTGAGAATAAGACAAAAACTTTCAACCTCTGAAGGGGATCCCGTTAAGACAAATAAATATATTAAATAAATAAATAAATAAATAAATAAATAAATAAATAAATAAATAAATAAATAAATAAATAAATAAATAAATAAATAAATAAATAAATAAATAAATAAATAAATAAATAAATAAATAAATAAATAAATAAATAAATAAATAAATAAATAAATAAATAAATAAATAAATAAATATGCGTTTAGCCCACGATCGATCATTACATCGCATGCGCCATTTGAAGCTTAAAAGTGGTTGATAATTGGGGGATATAAATACCAAAATCAAGATAAATCTAGACTACATCGCCTGAAATCCTCTTTCTCCCGGAATATTTTGTTCACGAAAAATTTGCTCTCTAGCAAATTCAATGTAAGTTAATCCCTCGCCAGATAAGTTCGCTCCTCAATTACCTCACTGTAAAAGAAAATTCGCTTTTTGGAGAGAATGCCAGATTAAATTAATTGTGAGCCTGAAATTTTAGGGTTTGTCACAGAAATAGGCTAAATACGGAGCAGTGACCCCAAGGACTAACCTTCTTTTTCTTAATTTGACCTTGCGAATATTCAGGTGAGCATTGGAGCAAGTTTTCCAGTTCACTACTTTAGAGGGGATGGAGAATGTTTTTTTGGAGCGGATTTGCTAGAGTGGTAGCAAATTTAGTGGACGAAGGGAATTATTCTTTGCTTCTCTGTTAGCAACGAACGTTTGAGTGATTTTCCATCGGAAGAATACGTCGGGGGGTGGATATTCCGACGGTCAATTTTCAGATGTGAAAACAGCAAGGGCAAATTTTTTCGGAATAAATGTTTGGAGTGACTATTTCGGTTTTCCTTGGACCGAATTTTCCGTCATTCGTTTTCAGTCCACCCTCGTTTCCTTTTAGAAACGGAGACTCTACATCCAGCGTTTTAAATAGGCATAGGAACAGACCATTGTTCAAATGGTGTCGCGTGTAGGGAGCACCATTATTACCTGAAGTACAGACTGGTAGTTATCCCTAAAGTTTTTCCGACACGCTAACTTAATGGTAGATTCGTTAAACGTGTATTTCACACACTATAACTCATTATTTTTAAAGTTAGATGGGCAACTGAAAAAATTATGTTGGTGTCTGCATTCCAACATCAGTCGGTATCGATTTTGCTTCTTTAGGTTCAAGAGCAAGAAGTAAGAAAAAATGGCATTAATTTATGCGAAACGCTCGGCTTCAACGTATGACGCTTTGAAGTTTAGTTTCCGTCTAGGAAGGTATTTTGGTATGTGTCCAATAGAGGGTTTGACTAGCTCAAATATGAAGACGCTAAAATTTCGGCTGATTTCGATTTCTACAATCTACTCTGTGGGGTATATGGTTGGCATATTAACGGTCATATATTTTCATTTTTACCACTGCATTTCCACTTTAACATTCAGGTTTGGCCATTTCGGTAAGTTGTAGCGCTGTTAACGCACGTCATACTTTTCGTAGTATCCATAGTCTTTTTTACATGTGCATTTGTATCTACTGGACTCTTTTTACGATTGGGCACAAAACTACCGAACTTAATGCATACATGGATGAAAGTTGATAATCAATTACGGGGAGCCGATTTTTCAAAAAATCTTACCTTCAAACTAAGAGTGATAACAGTCGTGGTTCTAGTTGGAGCACTGCGTAAGTATAATCAATACTCAAATTGATCCGGAGCTATCATTTTGTAGTTGAGCATATCTTGTTTTTGAGTTCTGCGATTTCAAATATTCCGCATGAAGGATGGACAAGATTTCAGATTTTTTTAAAGACCAATTTCAGTTATGCATTTGATCATGTCAGTTTTGCAGTTTGGAAAGGAGTGTTATTAATGGCAAGTGTTTCAACTCATCTATTTAAATAAATGTTGATTTTCCACTGTAGACATGCGTAGCTCTTATACAGTAAATTTTATCCCTCCGCTACTATCACTACTTTTCTACCATAAAAAGTAATGGTTTTGTGTGTTTTTATTAGGACCTCTTAATTATGTTTATTATGTATTGGGGGATGGGGGGAGGGAGCTGCAACCTTTTTCTGTGGAGGTACTTTTGCAGAATCTTTTCGTTCTCCAATCTTGCAAAAATCAACCATATACAACAAAAGCGCCATCCATTTATGACACCTTGGTTTGCAGATGCTAAGCTTTATGTGTACTTTTACATGGAATTACACGGACTTGTTTATAATACTCCTCAGCACAGCATTAACGTCCAAACTAAACTGCATGAATTATCGGATGCGCATGGTCTTGACTGACAAGGTTAGTACCATTCCTTTGACAACCTCTAATTTTGACCAGTCCAAAGACATGACACTGTGGAACAAACTACGGCACGACTTCAACTCAGTTTCCGATTTGTGCAAGTTATTAGATCACGAAATTTCCGACATAGTTTTCTTATCCTTCGGCATCAACTTATTTATTATACTCGTACAACTGTATAACAGCTTAAAGTAAGTGATACCTTTGACCCTAAAATTAGCTAATGGCCATTTTCAGACCGCGTAGCCAAAGCGTCGTTGGGCAAGTATACTTTATGTATTCCTTCATGTTTTTGATATTCCGGGCGGTTGGTGTGCTGTTATATGGTTCTAGCATTCACGAAGCTAACAAAGAAACGGGAATTATTCTGATGTCCACTCCATCTGATGTGTATAATCCTGCTGTAAGTAAAGGAAGAAACTGTATGGCGCACTATATGTAAGTTTTCAGATTGAACGTTTGTTATACAAAATCAATTTTGATCCACTAGCTTTGACAGGGAAGAGATTCTTTTATGTTACCAGACCTCTAATTCTCAATGTAATGTTCGTGTGATGATTATTGATCTTGAATAGTATTGATGTGGTTTCAGATCGCTAGCGCTATCGTTACGTATGAATTGGTTTTACTTCAATTCCATATGGTCCAATATTAATCAAGCAAATGCGAGTTGATGTGAATTGATTTGTAATTACATTTCTTTGTAATAAATCTTATCACAAATGCAGCACTGAATAAGCGAAATCTGTCTGATCGTTTCGATTTGACTCACCTACGGACTCGAAGAAACCAACATTGATTTTAGGTTCAGGATTTAGGTGGGTTATGAGAAGACAGTCATCATGAACTTCAAACATACTTATAAGGTTTTTCACCAGGGACCTTTTTTTAAACGAAACTCAATAGCAGCTTCGACAATCGACGTTGCCGCAAAATTTGCGTTGAGTCCGGCGTATATAATTAGCGAAGCACAAAGAAAAAGGGAAGACGGGTAGCAAATGTGATAGCGTAAATTTCGTCTTCGCGGTTTTAATGGCTACAAGAACAAAATTGTCTTAAAAAGTAGATAATTCACGGTAGATTGGCTACTGCTTGTTTGTAAAGTTCGAGTAAACATTTCGCTTTCCACGCGCAGTTTTTTTTGTTCTACGCGACGTTATTATCACAGATATTAATTCCTTAACTTACTTTAATTACGCTAATATCCAGGAAACACTACTGCTTCAGGTCAGGAATGTGCCTAGTGTTGTTTTTCCTACCTGTGCATTTTACTTCCTAGTAGTAAAATAGTATAGATATTTCCGTATTAGTCGGCATTCTCCTTGTTATTCTTAAAGATTATGCTTCCTTGCTTTTGGCGGTCACTTTAAATCTGTTCCACAAGAACATCTTGGGCCGCCAGCAGGGGCAGGTTGTTTTTGGGTCGGTACGGGTCTCGGTGTGACTTCTGTGTCTTCCTTTTTGTTGACTGCTAGTGGATATAGTTTGGAAATCGGGCGTTTATATTCTAGATTGCCCGTTTGCTCTATTTTATTCTATGTTGTAGATTATGGACATATTCCGCGGACTAAATTTTCCAGAAATCCTTTTCGATCCTTTGTAGTTATCCTACCACTACCTTATAATGGGCCGGACCTCTTCTGTCAGATCAGTCTCATCTGGTGGCATCTGGAGCGGTCGTCCGTTGAAGATGTGAGGCGTGAGTACCAATAAGTCCTCTGCATCCTTTTGTACTGCGTACAATTGTCGTGAGTTTAGTACAATACTGTTAATAGCTCTTCGTACTGCCTCCGGTGATCCTTTTTCTCGATGTCGGCTATCAGTACTACAGCATACTGTCTCCATCTGAGTAGAAACTGGGATAAATCACCTTGTAGTTTTGGTATCCGTGATCATCATCGCGTTCTGGCTTTTCCCTGAACTGGAGGTGGTTGAAGCATCAAACACGACTCGAAATTTTGTAGTGGAGCTTTCCTCTTTTAATACCGAATGGTGGGGATTGTAGTAACTCGCGGGTGCCACCCTGCATTTCGAAGTACCGTTAAGTCCCAGCTCTTCATGTTCTCCCATAAAAGCTTTGTACTTCAAATTCTTGATAATAGGAAAACTTCCTTTCTATCTGTAGATGGCCAGCGGTTACCTTCTTTTCGTGTCTCCAACCTCTTCTTCAATTTCCCAAAATTTGGTCAGCGCGGCCTCGTCCGTAATGGAGACCAACTTTGATTGAGTACGTCTTCTTCCCGACAACCTTTGTCTTCTCGAGGTTTCTTTATCATTTACTTGACCAGAAACCTTTGGGCCAGGGACATTATAGTGATGGTCGGGAGCTGCCGTCAGCAGGGCATTGAGGTATTCTTTGTAGGCCATGACCAATTCATAGGTTTGTGTGTAGAACTGGTGAAGTAATCAAGTCCTGGCTCTTATTGCAGTGTCATGATATGTCAGTGGCGTAGGCTGAACGTAGTCCAAGTCCATTGCGCTGCTAACTCACTCTTTTTTTGTGGGCGATCTCGTCCCTAGCTTCCGGAGGCGCTCGTCGGATCCTTCCAGCTTTTTTAAAGTTGGTTAAGGACCTCTCCACGGCTTTTTTACTCGCTATTTTTTGGTCACTTGAGATCACTTGACTGGAATCGGAAAACTTGACTCGAAGGACCAAGCAAAACTTACACAAGGTAAATTCGGTCGAGCATTATCTTATATAATTCAAAACTGTACCGGGTTTGAATTATAAGATAACATACCGTTCCCGAAAGTTAGAAGGTTTGATAATGTTTTAGTGATCTATTACAGTATATTTATATCAAAGATACTTCCTTAACCTACTTGAATTACCCTAATATCCTGGAAAAGCTGCTGCCCATTCCTGTCTGCCCAGCCCTGTCCATTTTACTTCCCAGTAGTAAAATAGTAGGTATACACATTTCCGTATTAATCTGTATTTTTGCCGGCTATTCTTCAAGATGATACCGTGTGTTTTGCATCGACGAATCAATATTCGTAAAGCGCGAAAATAAAAATATAAAGATAACCATGTAAATAAAATTGTAGTACGCTTTCTGAAACATCGCGTAATTATTTATGAACTTTTATCAACATCGCGAGTTCGAACATGTCAATCTAGATCTGTATTGGCGAAAGATTGGGATCGCTGCATGAATGAACGAGAACCTATACAACCTGGAACGAGCTGCATTTTTTTTCAATTGTCAACACGATTGGGGTTCTTCCATCGTTCATAAAGGAGCTGCAATTACCAAAGAACGCTGACCTTACCCTAGGGTAATTATCTACAACGCCGGAATCTCTGAATCTCTATGACGTTTTCGAATAATACGGAATAAGAGAGTTCGTAAATGTAGGTTTGTATTTGCTGCCAGTTGAAAAACTGTAAACCATTACAGTGATGTGTAAAAAATTTCAAGTCAAATAATTAAATTTCCTATTTCTAACAAAACTTCCAGTTTTCAGTTTATGAACTCATTCTCATTTAAGTTCAATGTAATAGTGCAATATGGGTACGATTACTAAACATTCAACATAATTAGCTCAAAGTTAATATTATTAAAGTCAGATCAATAAGAGTAAATAAACATTTAGTAGTAGCGTGTCCATAAAATAGTACAATCTCCAAAAAGGCGTGAAAACGGTTCATTAATTACACAGACTTGTTATGACTTTATAATCGTTGACCGACCTGCATGGCTATGTATCAAAACATGTAATATGCGGTATCTGAAATGAAATCAGAGATGATAAATTATACCTACCTACACAAGTATTAAAAGACAAATGCGTGCAGGTATACCTAATACAAATAAAAACGCCTGAGAAATGACAATTTGCGAGTATTTCTCCTAGAAACCAATGAAATTGTTTGTATTAAACTAGCGCCGATAAATTGTTATTGAGGAAATGTGTTTATGAAACCTTACTTACAGCTCACGTCAATCACACAATCGGAAACGAACAACGTTTTCAAGTTTCAAATCGATTAAGTGGATAACGTAAATTATGTACACAGCTTTATATTAATTTCGATCGGTTTTCTCTTTAAATCAAAACCTTTCAGTACCAACGCGTTCAGATAATGTACAAAAAATCGAATCAAATATTCACCCTCTACAAACCAAATCCCATACCGAAACCTAGAAAGAATTTAAACACGTCCAGACGAAATTTTCATCAATGCTTGAAATGGATGCTGCTGGTAGCTCAGTGTTTTGGGCAAATTCCCGTGATTGGTATTACCGATCCCAGCGCAAGATCTTTGCAGTTCAAGTGGAAAAGTTGGAGAACAGTCTACGCCCTACTGAATTGTCTGGGATCCGTTTGTCTGACTGGAACATTTTTGGGAAACTTGCTCGTGAATGGAATGGATCTTTTCTCCTCTAGTAAGAAACCCTTAGGAGATTTAGGTGTTATCGGAACTGTTTTAGCATCTGTCGCATTTCACGTCAATACTATGGTTGTAACGTTACTGTTTTTTAATTTGTCGAAAAACTGGCCACATCTGATGAATAAATGGGCAGACGTAGAAGACTCGATGAGTAGTTATGGATGGCCCAAGTATTTGGATATTAGAATCAATGGCACTGTCCTAGTTGTTTTAACTGTGGCAATAAGTGAGTACGGGTGTGAAAAATTAAACCAAGTCAATCTATAAAAACACAAAATTCTGCTGAGCTGAATTAAATCAACGGTTCGACAATCAATAGTCAATAGAATGTTGTCAGTTGCAGACAGACAAAGGGACAAAAACTAACACTATTTGAAAGGCTTTCAATTACGTAACAATATTAACAACAACATTAATATAATATACGTTTGGTAGCATAGAAACAGTAAATAGTTAATTAGTCTGTCCTGCTTGGATTACCGCATATCTTTTCCACCTGACACCTTGGGCACGTTAGGCAAATCATTAAAAAAATTAGGTAGCAGGAATAGATTCGAACCAGTGCAGTATTGTTACATTCGAGGGCAGTGGAAATCCTCTTGATTACATCTGCTCCATAGTGATCTATGAAGAATGTGGTAAACTGCAAAAAATAAAGGAGTTGAAAAATGAATCACATATCCATTATCATTGTTTAAAATATGGGGAGTGGGGGTATTCCTGGTTCAGTAATCGAACTTACAGTTACAATTAAGTACATGGAACCTACCAAAGAAATTTGAGGGATTATGATACACATGATTAAATCTCCCCCTCAGATGTTTAATAAATCCATTTCTTTTGCATTGATTAATGGCCTCTGAAAGGGGTAAAATAGCGTAAGTAGTGGGTATCAGGGATGTAAATGTGATTTTCAAAACTTCTTTTGACAGAGCCACCCCTAGGTGGTCATTCAGCACTAAATTTTTAATCTGAAGAGAGGGAAACCCCTTCAGTATTTTGTGACCTCCCTCCTTCCGTATCTAAGCATATCCAAATATTCCACTGTGCCATACGAAAATATGTAGGTCCCCTCGTAAGGTTTTGTTTAAGTGGGTTACCCGATGAGATCAGGGTTTTTTATAGCCTTGTACAGTTGTATAGATCAAGTCAGCACCGGAGCATAAACATATCAAGGCTCCACAATTTTCGTTTGGAAGCTTTGCATAATAAGTAACAAAATTTGCTGTTCTTTAATTTTATATATGCACTCATAGAAGAATTGTAAGTTAAAATTTGATCCATTGTCATTTAAGTGTTCTTTTAATTGACATCAGTTTTCTGACTTTTCATGTGAATAAAATCTGCAGTTAGACCCTCCAATTTGAAACTGTCTAGAAATCAGTCTCAGCTATAATTTATGGTTTTATGACTTGGAAGCCTTACACAATCATTATCACGATCCCATTAGCAATTTTGTTGGGAGAATTTTGTCTTTTACTATGATTGCTCGTGTTTCATAAAAATGTTCCATGTTAAACATGCGAGTAAAATGTTTTGTGCTACGTACTTCACCTACAGCGATCCAGATCCTAATTAAATTTATACATTACAGTAGAAACGTCCATTGTAAAAGTCCAAAAATTTCTCTTATCGAGCGCAAACGGAAAAGACGAATCCCTATTTGAGTATTATATCACCGCGCTGATGTATCCCCATGTGTTTCAACGTATAGAGTACTCAATATGGTGGGCAATTCCCATGCAGGTCTACCACATATTTCAAGTGTCTCATTCTAAATTGAGTTTTGCAGATCATCAATATTTTACTAACATTTGCTTGGACATTTAATGATCTTTTTCTGATACTAATCAGCACCGGACTGGCCGTCAGATTTCAACAAGTTACTGCAAAATTACGAATTTTGAAAAACACAAAGGTAATTTCGGGGATGATGTGACAAAGCAACTTTCGGCAATTACCTTTACTCATTATGTTTGTAAACGACCGTACTGCAGCAAGTTGATTTGTTACTAATTCTACTAGTTTATTCAGAAATTATCGTTGGACAGAATACCAGTTTGGATGATTGGAGAGCAATAAGAGAGGATTATAACAGACTAAGCCAGTTGACAAAAACCGTAGATGACGCCCTATCATTCATGATACTGGCCTCATACACGAACAACCTCTTCTTTATCCTTGTTCAACTTTTCAACAGCTTAAGGTAGATAATTTCTTTGGAATAATCGTATCCTAACTGACGCTTTGTTGCAGGTCGATGAAAGATACCTTAGAAAAGGTTTATTTCTTCTTCTCTTTCGGTTTCATGATAATCCGAACGGTTAGCGTGTCAATGTATGGTGCTTGGATCTACGACGAAAGTAAAGAACCGGCTACAACCCTGAACTCAATTTCTTCAGACACATACAATCCAGAGGTTATAAATTTGTACATTTTCTAGTGAAATGTAACTGGTTTGTTTTAGATAAAAAGGTTCATTGATCAAATTAAGTTTGATACTGTTGCGTTATCTGGCAAGCATTTCTTCTATATAACCAGGGGGCTTATTTTAAGCGTAAGTATGTACCTAGTCGGTGGAAAATGTGCGTGACTAACCATTTCAGATGGCCGGTGCAATTGTTACCTACGAATTGGTTTTAATACAATTTAATGTTAATCTGTTACAAGATGGTACGTCTGAAACTTAAATAATTGTAGGCATGCACTGAGCCTTTGGTGTAAATTAGCAATGTCAAACAGGTAACAAATAATAAAATAATGTCACTACGTGCGAGAATTGTTTTTTTTTCTTGTATAGATGACTAAAGCATTAAATGTATTTATGCACTCAAAGTAGTCAAACAAAAACAGAGATAGCTTGCAAAGGGTAGTACAGGTAGATGAGAGGTTAGATGTTACAGTCGCACCTATTTCTTTAACTAGCTCTTCACTTTTTGGAGAATACGAGCGACTAAGACAGTACGGTCCATAGATTCCGAATGGATTTGGCGATCTATATTTTCCGACTCATTGGTCGTGATGAACGGCCAATCGCCTGAAAAAGTTACCTGCGCCAGTCTGATGGGCGGTAATACAATCATAATGGGATTTAAGTAACCAAAACAGCTAAATCAGGTCTATTCATGACGAGATCATAGAGCTCGGCGAGAAGCCCTATAGTTGCAGTTTTTGAAACAGCCGTGGGTTTTTTATGGCCCAAAGGCGTAGATGATTAGTTTAGGCACAGATCTACACATACACAGATTGCTAACCTTATGCATTTTTTGGGAAACAAATTTAGGTATACTTAAAAGCGCCCTCTATTGCGGAGCAGTATAAACATGTATCGTTTAAAACTGTAATATGACGCTTATGGATTTATGCGTTAGATGTCGCTGAAACAAAATTAAAGCGCTAAAGTGTGCACAATTCGAATTCCTTAATATTCGTATTATTACAGTGGTATGATATGATAGGAGGTACGTTGAGCCATAATTGTGTAGTAACCCGTTCGCTAGGGAGTACACCTAGGAACTGGAATTACTCGGGGAATTGGGAACTGGTCAGAGTAATAGAGGTAACGGCTTGCACGTTTTAATAAAGGGTTGAAAGATTGTTGTTTTAATGACACTATAAACACTCACTCACCTCGACGGCTAATTACGATTAACCCCCTAGGGCTAACGGCAACACACTCAACACAAGGAACGGCAGGGGTGCAGGTTAACAAAGGTTTTACAGGTACTGGAACGACGGTTAAGGGTACAAATTATATAGGAATAAATCACAGGTAAATAAGGCTGGTTAATAGCAAAAGGCACTGGTAAAGATAGAAGCAAAAGTTACAAACACTGGACTGACACAGGTATATATAGCTTGGAGATCTGGTGGGGAAGACGATTAGGAGGGGCGAAATTAAGTGGAAATATCTGGGCGAAATCTCATTTACTGGTTTGGGGCAGATTATTTCCTCACCCTTAATTTCGTTTCCTCACAATTGTTTAATTTAACACTGAAGCTACTCATTCGTCGTAAGGAAGTTATTAAAAGCGGGTCCCTGTGGTCACAGATACACACGAACATAGGGCAGGTTCTTAAAGAATCGTGAAGGTTTTTTGAAGTTGGCGGACACTATTTGCGGCTTTAAAGGTCTTGACAAATTGCTAACCGCAAAGGCATACTTACAAACTATGTATATCTCTGCCATCATTAACGTTACACTCTTTACCACGCCGATAAGATATAAGATAGGGAGGTTATTTTCGAAAAGTTGATAGTTTTCGAGTTGTAAGCACAAAACTGCTAAAAAAATATCTTATTCAACTTTTTTTGTATTTTTTTCAATGTTGCGTCATGAAATTTTGTTAGCAAACCTCAGATTCGGATTCAGCACCCCAAAAAACATATAGAATCAAAGAAATCAAAACCACCCCACAACTTTCCTGGTAAAAATACAATTAAACTGGATTATATCTTTGAATATAAAATTAGGAAGAAGTCTAAGCCTGTACTTTCGCGTGGGTCTCTAAAAGTACCTTGAGCGATAGATGGAGCCACGAAATGAACGTGAAAAGTACCTTTGGATTTATATGCGCGCTTTCCGAAGGCAGTCACTGCTCTTCCTTCTTACAGAGCGTTTTATGTGTAGGACAAAGATAGCCTGAACTCTCCCACTTGCACTCATTGATTTGTTACCGTACTCTTATGTTGATAATGGGCGCGCGTACATAATTGAAAACGCTGCAAATACCAATTTAGACACAGAAAATTTCATAGAACAAAAATTGTAGACAATTAAATTTACTATAAAAAAGTCCGCGACGGCATATATCTATCTTTAATCGTTTAGCCTTACCAACCATTTAAAGTTGTACCTAGTGTCCTCGTTGGTTTCAATAATATCTTTGAATGCTTATCATATATGAATGGTTAAAGATACATACATGCTGCCGCGGACTTTTTTGTAGAAAATTAAATTCTCTACAATTTATGTTTTATGAGTTTTTCTGTCCGAAGTTTCGTTTTCACAGCGTTTTAAAGTAAATGTGGGTACCTTTCGTTTTGTGACTGAATCTAAAATTCAAAGGTTGTGAGCAATTTGATTGTACGTGATGATAGGGTTTTGTGTGCTATTTAAGTTTTATAAGAAGTGTCCTGTGCCTAAACCCCCTAGTTTTTAGGTTATTCAATATTTTTCACAAAACAATAATGAATTACATGTTTATAAACAGGATCGAGTAAGCAGTGATAATAGAAACCAAAAGAATTCCAGTAAGCAAGTGTCACAAGTAAATTATCTGCTGCAATTAATGTGCTCCCTATTTCGTAGCAAAATAAGATTAATTAAAAAGGCGAATTTCGAACTAGTCTTTTTAAAAAATCTTATTTTACTAAGAAAAAATGAGTACCTACACTTGCAGCAAACAATTAATTTATGGCACTTGTTTACTATTTGGCATTCTTTGGTTTTTTATTATCACGGTTTACTTTTGTTTATAAATATGTAATTCATTAATGTGTAACTGTTTAGTGAAAAATATTGATTAATTTAAAAACTACGGGGTTCAGGCACAGGATATTCCTTCTAAGAATTGAAGAGCGCACCACAGACCATCGAATAGAGAAACAAAATAGTGGTACTTCCATTTGAATAAAAATAGTTATAGCACTTTGAAATCTAGAAATTTTACAATTTTTTTGTAAACACTCTGTATCATTAAATTCAACTTCCTCATTACCTAAGTGTTGCCTTTTATTCAGATTAAAATTATTGATTTCTATTTCTTAACTTTAAAATCAAGGTCGCTACGATTAATCAAAGTGGGGCTGGTTTATAGAGAATTATTCGAAAAAAATTAATAATTTGGGCTGCAGAGGTTAAAATGACATCGAATTAGCTAAAAATAAACATGCTGTTCCATTTAAAAAAATCAGCTGTGTATTGACACCGTAAACATGAGACACTCTGTACATCCAAATATAATTTCTGTATATGCATAACATTCTGTATAATTGATATAAAACGTAAAAAACGAAGAAAGAATGGGAAAATTTTGCATTTGACTTCAATTATCTCTTTATCTATTGCTCTGAGAGAAAATGAAGAGAAATGAATTTGATTAGAATCGAATTTTCTATAAGATACAGTTGGTATGGAACATTCATTTTCAAAAGTTATTGTTTTTTTATGGAAAGATATAAAAAAAGTAATCCCGAAAATTAACAATCTGTTACTAAGCAAAATTCATCCTATCTTTTATATTATCCGTAGCTTGATAACGGAACAATACGGCAACCGATCACCCGATCACCGTAGGTATCATAGTCGTTGATTAATTAAAAACACAAATTAAAAAATCCATGCTTTGTCTTTCAAAGTGGGTGACTCCCAGATTCTCCCCCAATTCTTTCCGCTAGTGGAACCCTAAGCAAACCGTTTCCAACAATTGTCCCGATGATTCTTGCAAATTGACGGACTGTCAATTTTTTTTTTCAAAATCCGAAGACTTTTGCTAGTTAACAAATGGAATAATTTCCGAAATATAACAAGAAATGTGACTCCATAATAGGCGAACAGAAACCTCTCGGAAAATGTACCTAAATTTAAAAAAAAATACGTCGAAATCCGTCCGTCAATTTGCAGAAATCATCGAGACAACTTTTGGAAAAGGTTACTTTGGGGTTCCACCATCTGTACAAAAATTTAGAACGCTATGAGAGTTATCCAATTTGTTTGTTTATTTAATCAATGGCTATGATACCTACTTACGGTGATCGGGTTTGTCGTATTGTTTTGTTATCAAAAGAAGGGACCAAATACGGATTTTCAAAAAGATCGGATGAATTTTACTCAGTAATAACAGATTGTTAATTTCCGGAAATGCGTTTTTTTATATTTCTCCATAAAAAACAATAACAATTAAGAATGAACGTTCCATACTAAATGTATGGTCTACATAGACAATTCAATTGTAAACAAATTCACTTGAATACCTCACCGGAAAAAAAATGGAAAAGTTCATAAAAAATATCACTTCTCTTCATTTTTTCACTCGGCGAGATAATTGCAGTCAAATGCGAAAAAAAACATTTTCCCATTTTTTTCTTCGTTTTTTCTGTATAACAATATATTTCGAGAGTTTCCGGCCAGGGGATTAGATTTTCAGATTCAGCGGATTTTTTTACATAGAGTACATTTGGTCTTGTTGAGTGCTGAGTGTTGAGCCCAAACCGTACTTTTGATGAATCATAGGGCTTTGCTTCGCCCCCTTCTGATAGTGTATTATTAGTATGGGTAAAGATAACTGTGTAAAAAATATAGCAAAGAGCTCTTGGGTATGGCTATAGTATGTGCAAAACCAAATTGAACCTGGTGTTAGATTTGCTTTTATTCCAAGTGCATATGTATAAAATTTCAAAAATGCGTTCTATAATAGTGTGCGTTTATGGAAGAACACCATAGATTTTTATATGTTCCTAAGACAGTTTGAAAGATCGTGTGACAATATCCAAGGACTGTAAAAAATTTTTCACAGCATTTTTTTCTTTTGTTTTTTTTTTTATTTTAATATTCTTAACATATATTTTTTATATTCTTTATGTTTTCGAATAGTTTTTTTATTAACAATACATGATCATTGTTATTGGGGTAACCTGTTATGTTCATAAATAAATAAATAAGTTGGCACTCTGCATGCGCAAAACCAAGTGCATATGTAGCTTATAAATTAAAAAAAGTTTGCAATTCGGTTCATATGTATATGACCGAGATACCAAAAGAGCACTATGCATTTTGAATCGATTAGGCTCAACTTTTGCCATTGCTTTTGCATTGCTAAAGCTATGCCCATATTGAATTTCATGCAATTCAATTCATAACTCACGGATATGTCAAAAGGGCCTTCCTTATTATACCGCAAGGAGCTCGATAATATTATGTGAATTGCACTAATAATAAAAATAAAAATAAGAACATCATTTTTTTCATTTCCCATTTTCGCATATTTCCCTTGCGCTTTGAGCAGAATGTGAAAAAAATAACGACAGTTTCAATTTTTACAACGCTTCGATCATCCCATCCCAACCGGAACCCCCAAAAGCACCTGAAATTATAACAACATGTAGGTCAAGGGTTCGAGTCGTACCTACGCCAGATTCTTTTTTAACTAAAAAGTTTATTAAAAATTCAAAATTACGATGTGGGTACATTTTTTTACAAACGCTGAGAAAACAAAAAGAGATACAAAAAAGTTATAAAAGATAAATTGTAGAGAATTTAATTTCCTACAAAAAAGTCCGCGATGGCATATATGTATCTTCAACCCTTAATGTGTGATAAGCAATCAAAGATACTATGAATGCCAACGCAATCAAGATGCGCAACTTTAAATGGTTGATATGGCTAAACGATTAAAGATAGATATATGCCGTCGCGGACTTTTTTGTAGTACATTTAATTGTCTCTAATTTTTGTTCTATAAAATTTTGTGTATCCCAATTGGTATCGGCAGCGTTTTCATTTAAAGTGCGCGCGACTATTATACGTACCAACAAAAGATTACAGTATTGAAATCTTCAGTGCAAACGCAATTCGGAGCATAAATTCGCTCTAAAACCGATTATATTATTATAAAAGTGGGAGAGGTACACCTTACCTCTCCACCGATTGTCACGGAACCACAAGTTCCCATTAGGCTAGACTTCTTCCTAATTTTATATTCAAAGATTGAGGTGAGCTATCTGTTGTAGTTACTCTGTGCCCATAGTTCAAAGAATGTACGCAATTCAACTTTTTATTCTCGTTATGATACATATGATTTTTAATGAACAATTGAACGTTCCTATTGGAATACTCCCTAAATCGTTACGGTTTCATAGATAATGGGAATGAAAAATTTATAAGAGCGCATTTTTTGTAAAAATAATCCTGAAATTTAGAAAGATGAAAATCTAAATCACTGGGATTCAACAACGAAAGAGATAAAACTTAATAAATCTAATCGACAAATATGACAACTAAGAAATTTATTAATTTCTAATCCTGTACAGTATGCAATAGTGCTTAATTTAATTGTACACAAAAAATTACAATTACTCCCTATTAAACATATGAAAAATTAGCGAACATAATAAACCCAGTCAGTTCATCTCTGGTGTAATAAAAAAATTTACAATTATTTTTGTCATACATTTAATTAGGAGTCTATATATTTCTACTTAAAAGTCCTATTGCCAATATTAAATAAAAGAATGTCTCTACTTGATGGTACTGTAACGAAATGATGGAGTATGATAGCGTAACCTTCTTGGCAATTTTAAAACGCGAACAGCAGTAGGAAGGACATCATAAGACAAAACAATCCCATAGCTTCAGATAAGGCGAAACCTAAGATAGCATATGAGAAAAGTTGCTGTTTTAAAGATGGATTTCGGGCATATCCAATAATTAGTGATCCAAACACTGTTCCAATACCAGCTCCTGTAACAAAAGCAATTAGTATTTCATATCAGTCTCAATTTAGAGAAATTAAATGAAAACATACCACTTGCAGACGGATTTCAAACACAAAAACAGTTAAAGGGCAAACAATAAAAGGAACGCAATCATTAAACAAAATAAACCCATAGCTTCCGATAAAGCAAAACCAAGGATAGCATAGGAAAACAATTGCTGTTTTAGGGAGGGATTTCGGGAGTAACCAATAATTAAGCATCCAAATACTGCACCAATTCCAACACCTAGAAATAATGTTAGCTGTACTAAAACAAGCATACACATGACCATCACTATGACCTGTGAAATATGCATTTTAAGTGCCAAAATTTAAATTGATACCATTTTAAACTTTGGTCGGCGCTAATCTAGTAAATTCTGATCAATTATGGGATGTATTCTTTGACTGCACTATTATCAGTAATTTTTACAATTAAAAAAAAAAGTTTCAGGTAATGAAACACCAAAAATGTATTGGTAATTTTTGAACATATTCCTATTACCAAGACTAGCGAGTAACCTTTGCTATTCAGTATTTTTTGCCCTAAAAAAAAATAAAGCACAAGAGCAGCAATTTTTTTGTGAAAATGATTTTTTTTTAGTATTTCCGTAATGATGAACAAATTTCATATTATCAATACAATATGTAATGGTGTCCTGATACCAAAGAGCCATTAAGAAAAAAATTAATGTGTAATACGAGATTTTGACATCTATATAATTTTGTCCATTGGACATCTTTACACCTAAATGCTGCTAAAGTTGAGGGTGCCTGAAAAAAATGCATTATCACAATACCTTTCACACAGGAGTCATGCAAATGGATTAGAATAGGAAAAAGCAAATTTAGAAAAATGCTAAGCAACCCCTAAACTCATTGAACATAAGCTCAATTTAATTATGAAATTCAAATTAATTACACATACAACGTCCTTTATGTAAAAATGTCATGCACTATGCAAATCTAATGTTATTCGTTAACATTTACCGATAATTAAAATTATTTATACCTAAAAGGCAATACAAACCTGAGCCAGCAACACCAACTGTAGCCGCACCCGCACCAATAAACTTAGCAGCGGAATCGATATCCCTAGTTACAGCTGTAGTTTGAAAACTGCGGATTGCAGGTAAAAGTGTGGGTTTCTGAGACTGTTGTTGGACAACTGGCGACTGAACTAACAATTGGCTACTTTGACTTAATGTACTGCTAAGTGGCCGTAAAAAGGTCTTTGGACTGGCAATTATCTGAAAAAATAGTTTTAGTGAGCGATTATGTAACATGCTAGGGATACACATTGATTATCTTTATTATGTAACAAGCACACTGTACTAAAAAGTCACTAATTTTAAATAAATTTAAAGCAATAGCCGTGCAAGATACTTACTGCACTTCGTGCAAGGGGTGCAATGACTTTAGCACAGGCAAACATGTCTGCAATTTGATTTTTCTTTACACCAAACCTAGAACAAAGGAGTTTATTATTTCACTAAGAATTACAATTGGAAATAGGTAGGTTAACGGGAGTGACTATTTTTCATTTATCAATTAATCTTAAGATTTTCGTAGGTTACGTAATGAAAGACGGCGACATACAAAGTAAAATCGATACAATTATGAGGTTTCGGTATTCTAAAATACACGGATCACTGCAGTTCCACTCGTAAAATTATCCTACTTTCTTATGTAATGACAATTCTCCGGTGACAACCAAAAATGGCCGATATTGAAATCTTTTACATAACACAAAATATTCACGAAACGTCCATAAATACTTAAATCCGTAGTAAAAGAACGACACTATAATTGATTATAGAAATTTCCAATGTCGGATGATTTAATTAATTTAAGATAACTTTGGAATTACTCACTAAAACACAAGTACGGGCACCTACCTAAAGAAACAGTGTCAGGAGGAGGACAACCGGCGTACCTCTGGAATGTAACTACTGAGTCGCTTTGAAGGGGACCTGGCAACTGAGATCGTACATATAGGATTCATATAAGAGGAACGAGGACGATTTGTGTTCGTTCGGTTCCGTTTTCAGATTTTTGCGCTGAGGAGCCATCGACTCGAGTATTAGCGAGATCTACTAAACCGGCGCTACAAAACACATGATCATTTAAAAACCGGCAAAAGTTAGTGCACATAACCAAACGATTGGATTTAAAAATAATGGCTGTGTTTTTTAATAATGACTGCACGTATGGCTGCGGCAAAACGTTTCCTACTAAATCGTACCTGATTCATCACATAGAATCGACACATTTAGGTTTGTATGTTCTCATTTTGCGTATACAGATGCTGTCAATAATGTCATTCACAGATTTTGATATTGAAATGGAAGAATATGAGAGTGAAATACAAGCTGATTCATGTGTACCTCTTAGTTACATACTGAGGTATTCTTCGTTTGAATGTCCGGATCTATCAAGTGTCGCAAATCGTGAGGGCATTTTCAATCATTCCGCGCAAACTGAAAATCAGATTTGTATGTATATTACCTACATGAGAATTGAAAAATTGCACTCATTGTTACATTCATATCTACAGTCAGTCTCCCTTTTAACGTCAAAGGGATACTGAGTGCGGAAACTAAAAATCATTTGCTCAAATTGTAGATAATTTAGTCGAATTAACCCGATGGGTGATTTTGCTATGGGGGCAAATGATGGTGACACAATTGTTTTCATGGTAATTTCTCCCAACCTGGTTAATGTGGTTCAACTCTAATTTAACATCTCATGTTGAATTTTTAAAGGTATTCTTTTTTCTGCATTTTTGTGTAGGCTCAGAATTACTAAAAGTGGTGTGTGACCCTGGATTTTGGAAGCTTGTCACCCGGTTAGATGAACATCGTGTCTTGGGCTAAGGGTATAACAGATGGGAGTTCATTAATCCAAAAATAAAAGTAGCACCTGTGCCGTATTGCACAGTTACTGACACTGTACAAATATCGCCTACATGTTGCACACATTGATGTAGGTAAATCAGATGTTAATCTGAGGTTTTGTTTAACCATAATCAAACTTGCATGTTTGAAACTGATTAAACCTAGGATCTACAGGGTGTTTTTTTGGGAGCTTTAGTTAAAAGTTTCTGGGAAAGTAAAATAGGTAGGATTTTGAAAATTTGTACTTAGGAGTTACTCTGAAAGCCGAATCGATGTAAAATATTTTCAAAATGGCCGCACTTCCGGAAACACCGGAAGTAGATAGTAACTTCGTTATTTTAAATAGCAACCCCAATTTTTTATTGGGTTTTTGGATTCTACGTGAAATTTCAGTTCTTATATCTGCCATTTATGGTTTTTAAGTTATTTTGACTTTAAGAAAAAAAATGGCGGATGCAGATGGTACCTTGATAATTGATTACTTGAAAAAGGTTATAGTCATGGCAACCCATTTTTATCAGTGCATAGAGAATGAATAGGGCTTTCTTTTACTGTACTTAAAACAAAGTTAAGTTGCGTACAACCGCTCCTATGGAGATCCAAATTTAAGAAACTTCAAAGTCTATAAACTCAGTTTTTTTAAATGGAATGACCATGTTCTTAATATTGCATGAGATAGAGATTAGAGAATCGAAATTGGCATATTTTGATATTACATGTTCCTATAGCTATCTTTAACAGTTTCTGATTTATTCCCATTTCATTGAATTGATCTCGGAATTGATGCCATTTTTTTTCGCATTTTTTTTTAGTAGTTGGCCATGATTTTATAACAATCGAATTTTAAACAAATCAAGGAATGGATTCTTTAATACCATTGATTCTAGTTCTAGTCTAAATAATTCATTCATAAATAACTCATTTATTAAGGATATAGGACAGAAAATTTTTGAAAAATCTAAACAGAGTCGTTCAACTGAATTTCTTAAACAACGTATAAGTCTGGAAATTAAGAGAGGTAATGCGATATCTGTTCTAGCAACAATTCCATACCAAAAATGTTTCAACAAAGTTTTTTATATTTTGCATTGAATTTATTTTGTTAATCTTGCATTTGCAATTCAATTCATTTTCTTAAATATTCTCTTGTAGAGCTTTGTATAACTTGTGCTTCAACGGTTTGTAGTGCATTAGGGGTACAAAATTTCAAAAATTCATACAATTTCATTCTAGTTTTCGAATGAATGTGTACGGAAAGCACGCGCCGCGATTCTGCCCATTTCACCATAAATAACAATTAAATTCCAAAATAGGTGAAACCACTGCGAGTCATTTTTCGATTTTTGAAAAACTTATGTTAACCTATAACAGTGGGTGATGGATTAGTGTCACTAGATTTGTTTAAAATTCAATTGTTATAGAATCATGGCCGACTACTAAAAAGAAAATCCTAAAAAATAGTGTCAATTCAATAAAATGGGAATAAGTCAGAAACTGTTAAAGATAGCTATAGGAACATGTATTGTCAAAATATGCCCATTTCGATTCTCTATCTCATGGAATAGTAAGAACATGGTCATTCCATTAAAAAAACTGAGTTTTTAGTCTTTGAAGTTTCATAAATTTGGATATCCATAGGGGCGGTCGTACGCAACTTAACTTTTTTTTAAGTGCACTAAAAGAAAGCCCTATTCATTCTCTATGGACTGATAAAAATAGGTTGCCATGACTACAACCGTTTGCAAGTAATCAATTATCAAGGTACCATCTGCATCCGCCATTTTTTTTCTTAAAGTCAAAATAACTTAAAAACCATAAATGGTAGATATGACATATGGGTATCAAAAGAAGTGAAATTTCACGTAGAATCCAAAGAAGCAATAAAAAATAGGGGTTGCCATTTAAAATAACGAAGTTACTATCTACTTCCGGTGTTTCCGGAAGTGCGGCCATTTTGAAAATATTTTACATCGATTCGGCCTTCAGAGTAACTCCTAAGTACAAATTTTCAAAAACCTACCTATTTTACTTTCCCAGAAACTTTTAACTAAAGCTCCCAAAAAAACACCCTGTATATTAGACCCTTCCCTAAATTAATTAATTCGTGTTAAGAAGTATCTATTCCAAAAAACTTCATACGCTTACTGATCTAAACGATGGTTGGATTCATTTAAAACTTTGTTGCAAACTGAACTATGCAACGTAATTTCAAACGGAAATTGTAGGTTCAACTTCAGGCATCTTAGGTGATGTTTAGTTTGATGAGTTGATATTGGGGTTGAAGCATTAGCACAAACTGCTTAAAACAAAACAAACTACTTACCAACAGCGTGTAACAAGTATATGTGCTGAAACATTGGATGTAGGTAGTGTTTTTCCAAAAAAATTAAAGTAGTTAGAGCGCCTAGGTAAAAGTAACAAGAAGTTGGTGAAAATTTGGTCACTTATTCTCTGAGAGACGCACTTTCTAATGGTCAAAAGAAAAAAGTGTTCCTATGTGCCGTTTCTGAGATATTTGACAGTAAAAACAGGGTATTTTAACATGGGCTCTTATGGACAGACTCAGTTTTTCTGAGATAGCGAAGGTTTTTGTAACAAGACTTAAACGAGATGGGTCTCATTAGAAGCGAAATTTTGTGACGAATCTAAATATGCATGGAAAAGTACATGTTCATGATGAAATAAGGAAGATATTTACCGCCGGAGCGGCGTCTGCTCGGATGCGGCGGCACGCTATGCAGCACGCATTTAAATCTGATGACTTTTCCACTAGGTCTAGTATATAGCTGAGCTAGGACAATCTTTTCCTTCTTCTGCTGAGCACTTTTCTTCACAAAAGGCATGGTGTCTTTCAGAAAGAACACCAAAACCAGCGATATTTATAAAGGCCTGCACACGTCTTGTTGACACACTGATCGGATCGAGATCAAGATAGCGGCTGGGGATCTCTGGCGCCAACATCGAAAAACCAAATCCACTACACCGACTTCACGTAAAACGCCAAATTATTTAGTTTCTCGACTTTTACATACGTCTCGCATACGTTTTGTTTAAAAATAAATATATTCGTTTAGGATTTACCGCTTACACTGTGAATATTTAGTCGCGGTGTGTCGTCAACATTTAGTGTGCAAAGGTTTGAAACAGGGTCGAAAAGTAGGGAGACTAGTCAAGTTGACTACTGTATATATATACCTTTTTAAAAATCATGTAAGACGTTTGCATTGTGCTGAGGTACAAAATACCACTCATACCGTATTTCTAATTATGTTTCCTTCATAACAACATTTTTTTGGGGACGTTTACCGTAAGTAATAGGTAGGCCGAGTACATCACTTGACTTCAGCCGAACGCGCTCTAACTACTTTAAGGTTCAAAATGTTTTGTTCCTAAAATATTATGTGTGTTAGTAACTATAGGTAACGGATAGAATAGAACTTGGCTATAACGTGGCTATATGCAGGTTTTTGGGATAGGTCCGAGCTATGCTCTTTCTGATTTTGCAAATTTCTTACGTTAAGATGGCGTAACTCTAAACGGGGGTGCAAAACAATTTCAATGCTGACGAAACACTATAAAATGAGAAATCATTAGTTTATTATATTCCGACGTGTCGAGATAGACAATGAGGAAAATACTTATAGTCCATCCGTTATTACTATTCCGATATGTAATTAACCCCACTAAATGCAGCGTTAACTTTTTTTTACTTCACGTCGTCGATTTAATATAAATAATTCTCTCAAACAAACTGCAACGCGTTATTGTTGACGTGCAGAGTAAGAATGAACAAAGTACGGTTCCGAAACGGTTAAAAGTTACGCTGCATTTAGTGGGGTTAATTACATATCGGAACAGTAATAACAAATGGACTATAACTCCAATATTTATTGGACTGAAACGGATTATACTAAAACAAGAAAAAAACTTCATTATATTCTATGTGGAGAAGCTGAACTTTATTCAAATTTTTAGGTCATATGAACACAAGCAAAACACAAGCATCTTTCTTACCTAGGAAATTTGACGATGCGCATCTACGCACGGCATTTGAGTTTAAACATGGGTGCTACCTTTGCGTTTGTGAGAGAAGCATCTGTGATTAAATTTAAAAAAAAACTTGGTATCTTGGTATTCCCGAGTCATGCGCGGATTCAATTTTCACTATACGCGCTACTTTTGTTTTTACTAAAACCATCTGTGGTTAAAAATTTTAAATCTGTAAATAATAAAGTTAGCATTGTGCTTCCTGATTTTTACTGTTTGCAACTCGTTTACTGTAGTATACTTTACAGTGACCCAATTTAGAACAGTGGTGACAACCGGGTATGTTGTTTTAGATTGGTAGTTGGTTCCGGGTACCATATTAGGGCTAAATTGCTATACTTTGGTATAGGACTTTACAGGTTTTTTTGGTGTTTTTGCGAAATTCTGTGAATAAGAGTGCTGCTTAAGGTAAAATCTATATTGTGGACATTCGGTTCTATATAAAGACATAGTTTGAGAAATTCATTACGAAAAGTTTGGTTATGCTGCTCACTTGTGGTTATAAATACGCTTGAATTAGTTTAAATTTTAACATTTATTGCTGAAGCACAACCAATATTGTAGTTTTTATGGTACATTGTTCCTACGCTGCCTTGTTTAAGTTAGCCCCAATATGGCGGATAGGCAGGACAAGTTGTCCCCACTGTCCTAATACAGTCACGGTAGTGTACTAAACCTCCAGGTACTTCGCTAACCTTACATTAAAATAACACGGAAATAAATCATCCCGGCTACGTTTAAAAATGGCCACCGAAAGTACGATAGGGAAGGAAAAGAACAAAAAATAAAACACTAAGATGGTGCAATAGTATAATTCGTATTTTGAATAAATCTTTGCATTTTGATCAGTTATTGAATCGCGGAAATGAATGTACGCACATAACTTTAGAACGGCTGCATCAAATTAGATAAATTGGTAGATGGGTTTGCTATTATCAGAACAAGATTTGTATAAAAGATAATTTCCAAAAAATTGCATGGCAAAAAGTAACAAAAAAATTGTTTCTCTTTTTCGTGATTTTAAATCGCAATATAACTAGTAGATTGCGACAAAGCGCGATATACTACGTCTCTAGAAGAATCCATACCGAGGCGTGAGGCGAAAAAGTAGACGGTTAAACATATCAATTACGTATGCTGGCGAAGGTTTCTGATATTTAACGTGGGCGAGGAAAACTAATCGGGAGAAATTTTTTAACGTAGATTCAAATACAAATTATAATTTACCACACCTGCTGGTGGAGGGTGTTCCGCCGACCGGCTGCCAGACAAAATAAAATTTCGGCGTCGAACGCACGGCCGCCGGTGAGTGAATCAACTGACACATTTGTTTCATTATATTCAAGTCTGTGCCTGTTGACACACGAATGGGGATATTTCCGTCGTCGTCCTGTATCATCGTATACCTACAGAAGTCGAGTCGACGAAACAGCGGGTGAGCCGATTAACCGTCTGTGTGCAATAGATCTAAGTCCTACGCTGGAGCGGGACGATTGGGCAAGGTGAAGCGGGGCATCCGCCGAAACCGAGCTTATGGCCCATTCGTGAGCGGGACATTGACTGATAGGCGGCACCAAGTTCGCCGGGTCCGCTAGTCACTAATCTCGAGTGAGTAATAGTGAAATGGTTGATGGTAAAACATAATAACTGTAAATCATATACACAAAACATAATAGCAAATAGGTACAAGTTAAAAGCAAGTTTCAAAACAAAGAAATTGGTTGGGGTACAAGTAGAAAACAGAAGAGGTAGCTGTACAACAGGTGACCCATCTTTAGTGCAAGAAATCCCTTTTGTTAAAAGCAACATAGAAAATTACAATGACTTTAGAAGGCAAATTCAACGTAGCACGAATCGCGGAAATTATAGTGAATCTCAACTCATAATAGTATCGCACATATTCTAAACTGAAGAGGTTTGGTTGATTGACGGGTAACAATGGGCCATCGGCAGGATTTCCCAGCCCATAGTTCTGATTCTAGAACAGTCCCGGCACTAGGTGTCGTAACTAACGTGGTGACCGTTATTTACCACCCCTGCCTCATTCATGGCGAAAATCTTAACTTACAAACAAGTCCATATACACATCAAACTTCAAACAATTCGATAAGTTCTGTATGTTTCAAAGAATGATCAAAACATAACAATAAATTGCTTTAGTGCAATCAATATTTTAATCTTGGGGACTCGATTTATCTTTTATCGACCAAAAATTCAAAACTGCACCACTGGTTGCAGAACACTTGTAGTGTACTTAAGCTTAACCCCTATGTTCTACGCTAACGCCACACTACAGTAACACGGAAATTAGTTGTCAGGTAAACTCCTGACTTGACTTTCCGACTACTTTTAACTTTAACTTTTCTCGACTTTCGAAATAGGATCGCGTCAATATTGAACGAAAAGTCTTTTTGTTCAACATTGACACGATCCTATCTCGGAAGTCGCTCACATCTTTAGAAAAACATAGATTGTAGACCGGGATCAAGTGTTCTGTGACCGGCATTCTTTCCTGGCGAGAGGTTTAGCTCCCTTAGCAACACTCAAACATGCTTTACTGGGTGAATGAGAACCGAGGATCTTCTCACGTCCAGGTCTTATGCCCCCGGCAACGTATCTCCTGTGCAATCCCTACCCTCATGCGTGGAATTAAACGCCGGTCCGCAGGTCTTACCACGTCAGCCGGGCCCAATTTGTGCCGGAAGCATTCACGCTGAAAACTTATTACCCAATAAGGGGGTCTTACGACGATCGGGTCTGCAGGACCTAGAATACGTAACCCTTATGCGCAATAAAAGTTGCAAGGGCTCTTCTCTATACAGACACACTGCATGTCCAGATGCGAAACTACGCAGCCTCTTGTGCGAAAACACACCCACACAATGAATGGGTGTAACGGGAGTCTTACAACGCGGTGTGCTCCGAACGGTTATGCACGGGATGCTTACACTAATCGGCTGGCTTGTACGAATCCAGGGGTACGGAGCATCCGACACGGAGGCCCTCACCCTCACGCACCCTTAAATTGTCCCGGAGCACTTACTTCCGAACGCAACTCCAGATGAGATCATAATGGGAGGCCTTCCAACGTGTCTTGACGCCCAGTCTGCACAAACAAACAACACATTTACAGGACGAACGTATTCTCCATGAGAGCGCACTTAACGAAACACAGAACATACTAAACAAAATTTCCCCTTTAGGAATCGTAGTGGAAATATTAATTAATTTCGGCGCGTAGTTAACAATACGGATGGTTTCACTTACCCTAAGTCAACTTTACGTTTGACAGTTTTATTTGGGGTTTAGGTAATTTATTGCCTATATGAACGTGGGAAAGAACGCAATGCCGCTCAAAATTTGGTACTTATTTTATTTTTTATTTTATTTACAAGTTGGTGTGTGCTGCTATACACGTCACGTACATTTCTTAAACCATTACCCATTTACCATCAGTCTTTTTAGTGTAATACAAGGAAGTTGAGTTAAGCTTATGTGCTCGATTTTCGGTCGTCTTTATATATCTGTTCCAGCCAAATCTCAGCCCCTGGGCCACCTAGAAACTTCGGGTTTTCACTCATTGATAGCTGCTATGCTTTGTATTTCCCGCTACTCATCATTTACAGTTGTGTTACACGGCAACATGCACAAGTGGGTTTTGAAATTTTTTTATTCATTTGTGCACATTCTAGCATATAGGAATATTTTACTCAAAATGCCAAGCGCTGAATAAAATGTTAACTGTCATTAAGTAGTTAATAGATGCTATTTAAATTGTTTAAATTCTTTTTTTCACTACTAGCGTCTGATGACATGATTATTAACCTTTTTTCCACTTGTAAAGTAGGCTTTCTCGGCATTTGTTCAAAGTTGTTAATAATTTTTTATTATTAACTAGTAGTCAATAATGAGAACTGTCACGCTGTCACTTTTAGAAAACACAACCCGAAATTTCGCTCAATGAACGTTTAGACAAGTTCTCTAAAACGAATAATTGCCACCATTCGCAATTTCCAGAGAAATTACATACCTAAAATTATCACATTTTGAAAACATTCGAACGAAATTACTCTTTGAAAAATCTCAATGACAGAACAAAATACGGCCTGTTTGACTTGTACTTCCACGTACTTGATTGACATGTTAAATTAAGAAACAAAAAATTCTGTTCAACCGTTCACTTTCTTATCAATATAATATGTTAATTTAGAGGATTTCAAGTGCTAGTAGTGAAAAAAATAGTATATATACCACGGTAGAGAAGTCTATTATTGCCATCGCACCTTACACCCCTCGGCGCAAGCGCCTCGAGATGTAATCTTGGTGCTCAGGCAATAATAGTGGACTTCTCTACCTTGATATATAATGTACTATTATACTTCGATGTGGTCCATTTGAAAGGCTACATATGGGAATTATACGTATACATCTGTTATATTACTTTTCCGCAACCATATATGGGTAGGTAGAGTATTGTTTTCATCTCAGAGTAAAGCTTGTTATCACTATAACTCAAAATCTACTGGGACAAATTGCGTAAATTTTTGCAGTCGTATTACTTGCTGGTTGGAGTAGACACCTATTAATTTTCAGACCGGCGAGGCATATCCTAACTTTCGTATTTATGAACCGATCTTGCTGAAATTTTTACAGTGGTACCTTTTAATAGAGGCAAATCGATTGACTATAGTAAACATATAAAAAGCTACGTGCGTATGCGCAGAAGTAACTTTCTTGTGTATGGGCCGATCTTGCTTAAATTTTAACGTGCCTTTTGATAAAAGCAAATCGGTCAATTATATTAACATTGTGACAAGCTGCGCGCGAGAATGCGCAGGGTAAATTTCATATTTGTGTACAGATCTTACTGAAATTTTAACAGAAGAATCAGCTGTTCATAAAAACAAATTTGTCGATTATACGAGTACATGCCATAAGCCACTTTCGTGCATGTGTATTAGTAAATTTCTTATTTTTGAACTAATTTTTGTGAAAAGTAACGGCATCAAATTGAATATCCATGTCAAAAATTGGTACTTCGATTAGGTACTTCGCTCAATAAAAAATGAAGCCATGTATGAGAAGTAAATACAATAAAAGGAATGTGATGGGTCTCAACAGATGCTACCTTGCGGAAAAGTTAAGGTTTGAAGAAACTCATTTGTTCTATATCGTTTTGCTTGGCCAAACTTATTAGCGTAACACAACAAAGTTGAGGTAACGCTTATGTGCTCGATTTTCCGTCGTTTCTCTATCTGTCTGGGTCACCTATAGAGACTTCGGGTTTTCGCTAATAGATAGCTGCTATGGTCTATATTTGCCCGTTACTCATTACATTATTTACAGTTGTGTTACGCGGCAACACTCACGAGTGGGGTTTGACACATTTTTTAAATATATTTTAATAACAAGCACTATATTTTAGGAATAAGATCATTTGTATCATTTATAGTATTTTTTCAGCTTTGGAGCCATCGACGAACGATACTGATCGTTGTGTAGATGTCAAATCTGATCTAATTTATGACTCCAACAATAACGATAACTTTTGGGTCACAACACTTTCTGAGTAAGTTTACTTTTTTTTATTTTTAAAATTGTTATTATACAGGCTGTTTCACGCAAACCGTTACCTAAAAGTATTCAGGCTCTCATTGTTAATTTGAATTTGAAAATTTTCATACCAACATAGTTTTTCATTATCGTTTCACTTCCGGTTTTACTGGATATGGATAGACACTTTCCTATTTTAAATAGAACACCCTGTATTGTAAGGTTGACATTAATTGCTCCATGTTACAACTTCTTATTAAATAGAAAATGTATGGGTTTGCCAGTTACCGACAACAGTAAAGTGTAATCTTTAACCCTGTCTTTAACAGATCGGTCTATACCTACGCACAGATATAGTCCCCTCTCAATATTTATTATTTATCTTATACTTTTGACTTTACATTCTACTGTTGTTTATAACTTAAATATTAAATAAATACTACGCAATAATTATCTAGATAGATTTAATTAAGGCAAGTAGATGGCACACTATCTTTTTCATTTAATTAACAAGTTATGAACGGTTATGAATGGAGTAATTAATTCCAAACTTGCTATTTAGTAAGCAATTAATGTAGAAAGCGGGTTACCTCAAAGCCATATCTTTACTATTGTAAATTAATACACAATTTATCACAGCAATTAATTCGAAACTTGTAGTTTATTAAGCAAATAAGTTCTAATGTTAAACTAGTACACGCAATTTTATATACAAATTTTACCAAATGGGCGAAGCATATGTTAAGTTCCACATTACAGCAATAAATTAGCAATTAATAAGCACTTTATTATGTGCTATTACATTTGACAAACTGCAATGGTCGGCGCGCTAAGTTAACGGACATGAAAAAATCCGACTCCAGTTGTTGTCTGAAAATGAAAGTGATTAGAATGTCACGAAATGTCCGTTCGGTTTTTATGAGTAAAACAAATTCTCCCAAACTACCTTTGATACATATTGTTTCGTCTGGCAGGATGAAATTTTTGGAAATCTTAATTTAAATGGACAAGGGCGGTCTCCTTTTTGTGTAGTAACATTGTAATTAAATTTTATTAATTTGTCGTTGGTCTATATAACGGCATGGGGATTATTTGTGTGATACGAGAAAGCGGTCAAGGTTGTTTTTGTTTACATTTTTATTTTATTTAACGTAGAATTTCTGGGAATTTTGTTTGGCCTTTATCTGTTATCAAATGCTTAATTGTATGTGATTTATCGCCTTTTCTGTGCAGTAGAGAGATGAAATTTTATTCTTCCTAGAATTTAAATTTGGATTTATCTCTTAATGTCTGATAGCAAATTGATTTAGAAAAATTATTCGACCTCTATTTTTTCGTCTATTAACGTACATTGAGGGGGTAGTCTTTGTTGTCAACTGTGTATTTGGTTGTTATAATTTTGATTTTCGGAAGAAGGGTTTCGCCGTAAATAGGACGTTAACAAGAAAAGCGTCGTTTGTAGCCACAGTCAACACAGAACTACATTTGTTTGAAAATTTGAATCAGCTTTTTGCTATGTTCAGCACCGAGTTACGTTTTGTTAGAGATTTTTTTCGCTTATTTCGATTATTTGTGTTGAAGCGACAGCCAGCACTGAAAGTTTCGTCTAATGTGAGTTTAAAGTTTGAAGAAGTTTCGTGTGTGAAGCCGGAAGCCGAATTCGCGGCTAATTAATGTTCTACGTTTTGAAGTTTTGGCAATCAAAGGTGCTGCAAGAAGAGGTGTTTGTTGGCACCCCTATAAGTATGTTTTCAACGTGACTTTGAAGTTGAGTTTTTTTATTGGAACATCTTTGACTACCCGGAGAGAAGATGCTGCTATTACCCGGTCGTTAGTGTAAAGTGCGTTCGTTGAAAATTGTGATTGTTTTTGTGTACTGTGTCCATTTTATTTGGATATTACAATTCCCGGACAAGAATAATTGTTTGTGTTTTTGTACCATTTTTCTTTTGTGTGTTAAGATTAAATCGCATTTTTGTGATTTTCCTATTAATTTCCTTGTGTTTCATTCTCAACGACGTGTTTTCTAACTTACCTGTTGTTTTAATTG
>NW_022170596.1:37983230-38106226 GCF_008802855.1 Photinus pyralis | reverse complement strand
TCAACGGCCTGGTTCTGAAAAAGTATTTAAGGCGGATTTGGTACTTCTCGCCATGGGCTTCCTGGGACCAGAGCGTGCTATCGCCGATCAGCTTGGCCTTACACTAGACGCTCGTTCTAATTTTAATACCAAAGATTACAAAACTAATTTACCAAACGTTTACGCGGCAGGAGGTACTTTAGTGTTTTGTATTGAAATCGTCTACCAACATTTTTATTTTAGATTGCCGCCGTGGACAGTCTTTAGTTGTTTGGGCGATCGCGGAAGGTCGTCAAGCCGCTAGAAAAGCGGACGAATTTTTAAACAAGGGTGAAACTGCACTACCTGGCCCCGGTGGCATTGTTCAACCGAATTTAATTCCAGTAGCTTGCCCAGTTTAAAATGTTTTAATTTTATTTTGTATTAGTGTTTGAAATGTTATTAAAGGAAGTATTTAATTACTGTTGTTGTTTCAGTGTCACACTGCTGTTACATATTTAAAATTGTGCTATTGTTGTTACGTTCCAAAATTGTTAAAAGGAAGGTTATCTTAATAACGGGTAGTTATTTTTTAGTATTATTATGTTCTATTATATCATTTTAATCTTTTGAAAGGTAAGTCCTGCTATAACCAGTTTAAATTGCGTTATCATCAACGATTAGCATAATACATTTGTCCTAAATTCTGGCTGGTCCAGTCTATTACGAATTTTGCGTAATTGTAGAAGGAGATTATTTTTATGATGAAGTTATCGAGTGATTATTAAAAAGATTATAGATAATTAGTATTAGTTGGATGACAATAAATTATCATTGTGATTATCCTCTATATTTTTAAGACTGCATATTTTAGGAAACATATTGAAAACCATCCTTGTGAAGTTTTTACATGAACTTATATTATTAGTTATTTATATAACTGTTATTGCAAGTGAAAATGTAGTTTGTTTTCAAATAAATGTTGCAATTATAACATCTGTTAAATTCTTCATGCCTATAATACAAATTACGTTGGACGGCGTTTTGGTTTAACAAATTTTTATTTACGTGATTTTTTTACACTAAATGGGTTGCTGAAGGATCATAATCATTCATCATCCTGCTGGACGAGCATCCTTCTGTTTTTGTGATTAAGTAATCTGAATAAACACTTTCATTTATTTATCAATTTCGTCTGGTAAATAAATACTTTGTATTGATATACAGGAATGAAATATGGGTCATTTTGTGAACTTACGCCGTTTTGTTAGCAAACCTTGTTTGTTAATTGTTTATCATTTGTCAATGTTTAGTGCACTGTCACTTTCAAAAAATAAAAAGTGCACTTTTGCGCCCCTTTAACGTCTGTCTGAGTCACAAAGGCTCCGGAAGTACACCACTTACAGACTTAGTATTGGTGTCCTTTGATCAGAAATTAAAAATTATTTCGTGTTTGTATTCTCGTTAAGGTATGAAATGTCTATAAGGGCTATTAAAATCGAAAAAAACTTGAAAGTGTACTTTCGGCATCTTACTCACAAGCGGCTTAACGAACTTTTTTTTTGTGAGTGTTGTGACAATACAGGGTTGTGTTAAGTGTCATTGGAATATTGTAAAAAGCGAAAAGAAACTTGATTCGGCTCAAAAAAGAACCAATATATTGATACTCTCTTTTTTAATGAATATCATCGTACAGGTTGGTAAAAATACTCCGCATTTTAAAACTGCTAGCATAGAATAAGTAATTTACTTATTCAATGCTACTAGAGAGTAGAGTGTGTATATTTCCCACATATACCGCTCAAAATGAGGTATTTTAAGTTTGTGTTTTCAGTGTTGAGTTGTAATTTATATTGGGCGCAATACGATATTTTCCACTTTCATTTTGTTTGCTTTTATTAGTAGAACTTGCCATAAAAAACTATCAAATTGCTCCGCAAATTAGAAAATTGTCCCTTACGTACCCACATAGCACAATGTATTCTAAAAATATTCTGAGAATCTATGTCTGCTCACAGAACATTCTAGGAATATTCTGCTAAAATATAAGATGATTATTCTAGGAATATCTATAAATATACTCTCAGAATTTATAAATCTTTGTTTCCCGAATATTCGTAATTAATATTATCTTTAAAAATTATGGTTTGAACATTTAATATCAAAAAACGTTGCACATATGACATAATAGAAACATCAAGGATCATCAGTGTGGTCTTAAATATCTATTATTTCACATTAAAATTTGTATAACTCCACCTACAACAAATTATGAGTTTAAAATACGTCACAAAATACACACGCTTACTTAACAACATCAACTTCCGCAAAAAGCGACGAATGTCAAGTTCCAAAATGTTTTTATTTCATTTTCAAGGCAATGAGAATGAGGACGACGTGAGAAAACAACTGTCGGAAAAAAGTAACATAACAACGCGGAGGACTATAGGATAGAGAAGCGAGACGCTTTCTCTGCGTTCTACGATTTGGCGCCCTACGTGATCACGCTAACGCAATTTACTATGATTATACTTGGAATATTCTCAATGAACTACTGATGATATTTGTACATTTAAAATATCTGTTGTAGTATCTTGGGGTGTAACCAGTGACAAAATTAAGAAAGTAGGAGTGCTACCCATAATGTTTTCATCCACTCTTGTCAATACACCACGAACCTCCGCTAAAATTATTCCTGGAATATTCTTTAGGAAATAATCATGGAATATTCAATATAATTATTCCTTGAATATTCACTCTATTCTAATAATTAGAATATTCCTGGGAGATTCTAGATATATATTCATTTAGGGGCCGTTGTAAGAATATCGGTGCTAGCTGGGTACGTGTCTGTAATTTCGTTTTGTTTCATGTTTTACACAAATTCTTTCATTATTATGTTCAAATGTGTTTGTTAGTAATAACACAAACTAAAAATTGGGGCGCAGACAACTTATCAGTGTTGGTTGGATGTGTTAGTAAGATAGGTAGGTAGTACTGCAGAAATTGTAACAATTTTGATAAAAGTTTTAATTTGGATAACAAGTTTTGATTTTTGCAAGACATCAGCTTCGGCCACTTCGCTGTCTCCCCTCGCTCTGATTAGTAACGGTCCATAGCTCAGCATTTTTGAAAGAAATAATCTAAAATGATTAATATGTCCTTTGATGTATGAGATCTGAACCATATGAACGGTTGAGTATTTGGTCAAATTGACCCGATAGAATTCTGAGGGCATTTGACAGTGGCGAGCATCTGGTTGGGGTTTTCTTCGATATAAAGGGTGCCTATGCCATGACTTGGAGACATGGAATATTCCAAAATATGTTTAAATATAATCTGCGAGGAAATCTACCAAAATTTGTAAAATCCTTTTTAGAAAACAGGATTTTATATCGAGTTTAAAAGAGCAATGCAAAAATACCCTAGCTTTCATCCAGAGAATTGGAATAGCAATTAACAGACTGTATACTTTTAAATTTTGTTATTTGTGAGTAAATGTAACCCGGCATTTCTTTTTCTACATGTGCGTACCTAATTGTGATATGAAAAAAGAAATTATAGTACACCAGGCTTTAGAAGCCGAAACCTCAGATGAGGTTTTAGTGGGTATGCCCAGGTAATGGGAGAGCCCCAAACTACTCCAGACCTCTACCTGGGATATGTGCGTCATTCATTTCTACACCTGTCAAAAAAATAATAATTTATCCCCTGTGGGTTCGGGGATAGAATTGGCCCACCCCCGTCCTGGGGATCGTAAAAGGCGATCAATGGGCACTAAAGGCGACGAGTCCAACCGCCTCTAGTACATACCTACCCATTTTTGTTTTTCAACTCCCACACCCATCTTCCCTACTTTCCTATCCCTGTTTCCAGGTTCCTTTTATCCACACATCTCACAGCACAGAAATACTTTAGTCTTTTTTAAAAAAATGGGACTTCCAAATACAATCTGAACTGCAACTGTACCTATACTTTGATTACTTGTGATATTTTACAAAAAAAAGGCCAATATCCCAGCAGCTGACGCCTATAAGGAGGAGTTTTAGTGGGTAAACTGGGTATCTGGGAGAGCCCCACACTTAGTGCGTAAATAATAATAATAATAATATTTTTTTATTCCATGGACCGTGGTAGGTATAGGACATGTCAAATACACATATAATTACTAACAGACAAATAATATCACAGTTAAGCATGTTCAAGGAACTCTTTGATATTGTAAAAACAGTGATTATTTAAGTATAGAAGTAATCTCTTATTAAAGTTATTTAGTTTATTGCAGCATTTAATTTGTTCGGGTAATTTGTTAAACATTTTTACTCCCAGTACAAAGGGTGAGCTCAAGCCAATGTTATATTTGGTGTGCGGAATTCTGTAAAAGTCGTTGTCGCGGAGATTATGATTATGAATGTCTTTGTTTTTATTTAATGTATGTGAGTATCTGAAAATTAGTTTGCATGTTTCTAAAATGTATAAGTTGGTTAGAGATAAAATGTTGAATTGTTTGAAAAGATTCCTGCATGTATGAATTTTTGAAACATTCGCAATCGTCCTAATAATGCGTTTTTGTGCAACAAGAACTTCGTGAGAGTAAGTAGATGTGCCCCACAAACATATCCCGTATCGAAGGATAGTGCCCACCAGAGCATGGTAAATGTTTATTAATTGCGCGAGCGTTATAACATTTTTTAAATTTCTAAACAGATAATTTAAGGAGCTCAGCCTAGCAGCCAGCTTTTCACAGTGCTTTTTCCAATTTATATTGTGGTCAATATGTAGTCCCAAAAATTTGGTTTCGTGTACATGCTGCACCTCTCCACCCTGTATTTTTAAAGTCAAAATATTTGTTGGTTTTTGGAAGTTATGAAATCTAACAAAATTAGTCTTCCCTCCATTCAATACCAGAGAATTGTTGCTGAACCAGTTGTGTAGTTTGTCAAGGTTCTCGTTGCATAATTTTTCGAGTTGTGTCTCATTCTTATCTGAAAGCAATAGGGAGGTATAGGGAGATCCAACTAAGCGCCACCCCTCTGATGCCGTAGTGTTGCAGTTTATTTAAAAGTGTGTCGATATTTACACAGTCAAATGCCCTCGTGAGATCACAGAAGATACCCACTGGGCATTCGCTTCTGTTAATGTAATCTAGCACTTTGTTGAAAAACAGGTACAAGAGGCATCAAGTGTAGAGCTTTTTGGTTGAAACCCAAACTGGTGCGGTGAGAGCAGTTTGTACTTGTTAATAAAACTTATTGGAGTCGATCAGGAAAACAGTATTCAAATATCTTCGAAAAAACGGAGCTTAGTGCAATGGGACGATAGTTCTCTATGTTGCTAGCATCTCCCTTTTTAAAGACAGGAACAACATTATTAATTTTTAAACTGTCGGGAAATTCGCCCGTACTGAAGGAAAGGTTTATAAGACTTGTTAGAGGCATAACTATATCAGCTCACATATATTTTAAATGCATCTCCCCTCCTAAGAAAAAAAAATAATGATAATAATTATGATTTATTATTCAACAGAGGAATTCATTCAATTACAGAACAAATAGTAAATTAAGTGAATCTAACTAATATCAAAAAAATAAAGAAATAATTAAGTGTCGTTGTTTGTAGGTCGCGTATCACTATCGCTTCAAAAAAAATTAGTCCTCTACCATTTATGTTCTATACATTTTTCGTATCTATTTCGGTTTGTGCTGGTTTTGAAATAAATGTGGGCGATTGTGATTTTAGTAAGAAAACTCTATAAGACTCCACTAGCGGAAGTGTGGTAGTCTGAACCATCGGGTGCCCAGTTGTCGGACGAAAACACGTCGTGCCCGCGCATGACGTCACTCTAGTTGCATCTGTCACGTGATCCCATAAAGATTCAATGGTGAGCCTCGTTTGCGACGTATAATCTGCATTGTGGTGCATATTATATTTATCGTACGTACAGGAATATGTGTAGTTGATAGCCCTGCATTGCAAACACTCGAGTTTTTGCTTCTATTAATAGCGAATACCTTTTATTTCCGCTTTTCTTACACCGCGAGGATACCGAATAAACATTTAAACGATAATGCCTGGTTGGGCGAGTGCAAAATGTAATAATTATTCACGAAAAACGAAGGGTTAAGATGTTAAATACTTCGGAAGTGAATATACGTATGCGAAAAAATTTGTAGACTAAACAAAATTGGGGCATCCGTAATCATACGAGGAGACGCTGTAGCCGAGTCAAATATGAACGTTCTTAGAATAGAAGAATAAGCTTTGTACAAAATTACATGCAAAAATTAAAGAAATAAGCTCAAAGCAATGTGTTTAATATAATTAATCTGATTAATACGATGTAGGTGAACTAGGATATTTACAGTACGCGGAAATACTTTTATTGCTTCGATCATTTAGATATACGTGAGTATATCAAATTATTAAATATATTTTGATTGATTACAAGCCCTAGTGTGCTATATTTTCAAACTGTTTAAAAAATAGAGGTACATGATCTTCGTTTTCCATTCACGTACACGCGCTTGGCGCACCATTTGAATTGTAATGTTTTTGTGCGAGCTTGCATTTGTGTATGTAATATTATATACTCAAATAAACCTAAATTTCGCCGACAGATACACAAATAATAGTGCGTTTCCGTAACCTCTTCCCTATGCATTTATATACGCGCGCCGGAGTTTGTAACGTGACTGACGTCATACGGCGTAGGGAAAGGGGACACGATGCGCGTTGCGATACGGTTTTTATTATACCATGGTCTGAACCTACTTTTGCCGTCCTACGATGGGCGACCACCCCATTGGAGCATTTAGTTTCACAGACCATAGAAACAAGTGCTATCTATTCTTTGAGTCGTGTATTGGTAACAGTGTTAAGTGTCAACCTCATGCTTTGAAACTAACCTAAAAAATTTTGTAACTTAGTAAACATGAAAAACTTGGAAGTTTTTCAAGTAAAACGCTGTAAATCGAATTCATCTGCCGATATTACTCATGTGGCTTCGGAGGGCAACATTACGTTTACTCTAAGTAATTCGCACTTACACTTTTACAATGGCGAAGATCATCACTGCTTTGCAAACACCTACGAATGTATCACCAAATTTGAAATTCTCAAAATCGAACGGGTTTTGTGGTTTGGAACGGGAAAAGAGTTCATATGGGTCGACCTGTCTAAAAACTTGCACGTTATCCAAGTCGAATCCGAATTTACCGCTGCCGAATGGAATCCAACGCAAGACGCAATCACCATCACACATCCAAATGGAGAAATCGGTCTGTATATTGTTAATCTGCAAGAATTGTTGATTTCTCCCATTGGACTTTCACATCTGATCGATGCTAAACCCAGCGTCGTTTTGAACGTTGGCTGGGGATCTGAAGAAACGCAATTTCGTGGCACGGCCGGAAAACGGGGGAAACTTTCGGAAGAAGGTAAAATTGTAATTCTTGTTTTATCCTAAATGTCATAGTGTTACGTTGATTGCCCAATATTTCAAGCTGTGACCTCTGGTACAACAGTTCATACGGGCCGTAGCAAAGAGTTTTTTCTTTTTTGTACACTTATAGGTTTGAATGAGTAGCCTAAGCCGTTCTTTAACCGTAAGGATAGATAAAGTGATCACTTTAACTGTAAGGGTAGATAAATTGAAACAAATGATTGTGCATTATAATGACCTCTGTCATTCTTATTTCAAAGGCACGATATAAAAAGGTAGAAGCTTTACAATAATTCATATGGCTTCTGCTATAAAATAAAGTTAAATTAAAATTAAAAATTAAAAATATCCCTTTATCGTCTTGTATAATAAATAACTATTAAGCCGCTCATGAGCAGCATTAAAAGTTGTGACTTTACTCAATGGCATTCACTATGACTTAGATACTCGCTTAGATATGTTATAATTTCTATAAAAAGATAAACCGGAGTTTTCACAGAAATGATGAAACGAATGTACTTGATGCCCTAGATTCTTCTATAGATAGAGGTGGGAGAGAGGTGAAAACTAAGAGGCAAGCTTTCTCTAATGGTTACGGATCTTATTGATTCTTTCATTTAATTTCTCAGCTTCTGGTCATCATAGAAAACTGGGACCAATCTTAAAATTCAAGTTAATTAAGCGCTCTTCATTTGGGACAAACTAATCGGACGAGGTTTGCTGCAACACATCTGATTATTTACCGGTGTTGACGCTCATTCAAATGGCCAGGCTGAAATTTCCAAATTCTGAGGCTGCAAGAATAATTATAATATCTCTACGGGAACCATTACAAAATTAAACAGTTATGTTTGGAGGGCGATTTTCTTATCAGCGCTTAAAATGGCTCTACAAATTGAAACACTCCTTCTCCCTTCTTTTTGTCACTCTTGGAAAATATTTCTTGTAAGAAAGTGTCCATTTTTTATTCTTTAAAGTACCAGGTGCTCATTAAAGCTCAAATTATTCAATCGAATGCCCCACGTTGGGTGAGCAAATAAAATTGCTGTGTGCAATGGCCCAGCCAAAATGAACCATACACAAGACACTAGCTAGCTCTCTTATTAAATCTTCTCAGGACACATCCGAATCCCGGCACAATAGAAAAATTTCAATCTCGACTTCAAATTCCAAATTTTAAGGCAAATAATGGCCGCGATCAAATTTCTTAAATTGGAAACTTACACAAAAGTTAAAAGACACCTGAAACAAACACAGAAAACACACTCCTCGTCTCCTTGAGTAAATCAAGTAAACTCCTTAGTAACGAAGCGCCTAGCTTAAAACGCTTTTAGATACCGGGTGTGGACTTCACAAATATACAGTGTGGTCATAACTTCGGGTAGTAAATTCAGGGCGGAAAACGGGTGCTTCGTTACACGTCTTGTTTTCAAACAAATCAGAATCAAGAAACAGCTTTTAAATTTCTGATTTTTCTGCAGTGCTTCCTGCAAATTTTAACGACGATTTCCGACCGAGAATATCATGGAGAGGCAACGGCGATATGTACGCAGTGAACTACTGGCATAATTCTCAAAGACAATTTAAAGTATTCAAGTATCCCTGTGAGCTTCTCTATGAATCAGCGAGCATCGTCGGTCTACAGCCTATTATTGCGTGGAAACCGGAGGGAAATCTAATTGCGTGCGTAACATGCACTACGACAACGCGCGAGGTTTCCTTGTTTGAGAAAAACTGCTTAATTAAGAATAAGATAGAATTGAGTGACCAGGTAATGAGCATTTCACTTGATGTTAATAAAATATCAACAATTTTAGGTGGAGATAATCGACTTGAAATGGAGCGCTTGTGGGCAAATATTATCCATATATCAATCACTAGGAAATGAAACATTTTTAGATTTGTATACGATCAAAAATTATGTGTGGTATTTGAAGCAGCGACTCAACTTTGCGACTACAAATTCTCTGATTTCTTACCATTTTAAGGATTCATTATCTACCGTTATCATTCTACAGGTTGTGACTGTTAGGGAAACGGTTGAGTATTCATTTAAATATGTCGTTAGTAAAAGTGCAGGTGGTAGAAAGACTTGCGGTGTGATCAACGGAAACTCTCTTTTGTTAACACAATGCGAAAAGGGCATGGCACCACCTCCAATGTTTGATGAGAAAATTGTCGTAGACAATCCCATCAATTTTGTTCAGTTTCATCCAGAATTGCAGAGGGTGGCGATTGTCGATTCGAAAAATTACATTCAAATTTTTAGCTTGACATCGCCACCTTCGCCTATCGAAACGTGTCGAGCTTTAAACAAAGCCCAATATGATGTACCGCTATCATATCACCATATAATTTGGTACTCCGAGTCGCATTTGTTGTGTCTTAAGGAAACAATGGACAGTACTAGTAAAGTGTTGGTTAAGGTTAGTGACGGGGCTTTGGTGCCTTGGAACGATAGTCTTGAAGCAGCTAACGTTACATACTTGAATAGCATATACACTGACAGTCGAGTTGTGCAACAATCTGACGGATTCTTAAGCATAAGCGACCAGGACAATCAATTGGAGGTGCTCGCACAGATTCCCACAGTGCTTCAACTTTCATCATTTAAAAGCCAAAACGCCTTGTTTTTGTTTTCATTAACGCAGACTCAGGAATTTTACATCAACGAAGTGCGGGTGTTAATAGGCGTACTGTCTTTTATCATTCACGACTATTACTTATTGCTCACAACCACGGAAAACACGCTAATATGCGTGCGACTAAACGATTTACGCAAATCCGAAATAAGCAAGTCGTTGGCGCGCGCCACCTATCGTTCGATGGAGCAAGGTGGCCACCTTTTACTAGGCGTTCCTAATTCGTCTTCCGTCATACTACAAATGCCTCGCGGTAATATCGAAACCTGCACGGTTCGCGCCATATCCATAGATAGATTGGAGAGCCTGCTCGAAAAGCAGGCGTGGAACGAAGCGTTAGATTTGGTTCGATTGGAGAGGCTAAACCCTACAATCTTGGTCGACCTGAATTTCAACCGATTTATTAGTAACATCGACAAATTTGTCGAATCGATCCGTACTCCTGCAGTTATCAACGATTTTTTAATCGGATTACAGGAGGAAAACGTTTTTGATACGGTGTTTCAAGATTACGCATTCGCAGTAAGCCGGAAGGAGCATGTCAAAGAAAAAATTGTTAAGGTTTGTACTGCTCTAATCGATTACATGGAAAATGGCGATTACACTCACTATTTGCATTGTATAATAATCGCCTGCTTTATGAAAAACTTGGAGTCGTCCAACTTTGAGGCCTTGACTCATGTACGAAACTTGTTATACTCGATGAAGGAGAATCCGGCACTAATTAAGGTTGCTGAAAGTGCGTTCCAGGCCATTAATGTTTTGAAGCCGCAAAGCGATATGTATCATAATGCTCTTGCAATGTACGACTTGGATTTGGCGTTATTCGTTGCGCGTAATCTACAAATGGATCCCAAAGAGTATGAGCCATTTATCAGCCGTTTAAAAACGATGGGTGAAGTCCAGCGCCGATTTGAAATAAACGATTTTCTTAAGAATTACGCAACTGCCGTCAAGTATCTGATTCGTTGCTCGGAAAGTGACGAATACACTTTGAACTATGTAAACAAACATGAAGTTTTCAATGTGGCGTATAATTACACAAAGCATGGCAGTGGATTACATAAGGAAGTCGCAATACTTTTCGCCGAACACTTACGGAGGCAGAAGCTACACGAAGAATCTGCATTTGTTCTTGCTAGTGTGCAATGCTACGAAGAGGCGTTCAGCGATTACAAGCAAGCGTTAATTATTCCCAATGCGATTTTAATGCTACAGCATATGAAGCTGTCTCCAGAAGAACGCCATCTACAATTACTGAATTTGGCGCAAACATGCGTCGCGTCCGGTAAAATACTAGAAGCAGCTCACATTTTTGAAACACAGCTTTCCCAACACCACAAGGCCATAGATTTGTACATCGCCCACAGTTACTTCGCCGAAGCGCAACGGTGCGCTATAAAGTTTAACTGTTTCAATGAATATAGTAAGCATGTCTGAATCTTTGCTGCAGTTACGCAATCTTTCTTTTTTCAGAGCATAGTTTATTTGAGGGCTCACTGGTATACTGCGAAGAGCTGAATTTAAAGTTGACAACTCTTAAGGAAACTTTTGCTAAGTATGTGAATCGCTTGTCAGCAATTAAACTGGGTAAAGTGCAGAAAATGACAGTTGCTGGCGATCATCTACCGTCTGGTATCAATGACGACATTTTATCGATAGCAGACAGTTTATCCACTATTAGTGTCAATACGTCTAGGTAGGTATCAAATTTCTGCGTATTTGTTGCGAGTGGCGTCAAAATTAATGATTAATCTTGATTGGATCTCGCTTTCCGAATTGTTTAATTTAATAGACGCGTGCTTATTGTGTATGTTTATTGTCTGGTACCTGCGCCAATACATAATCACAGTTGAAGTTCTCTCTTACGATATAATAACAAAAAGTTCCCATTCAATTCACCACAACAGTTTCATTAGTTACAATTGTGGTTTGTTTGTACCTCCAAACACGAAGATATACCAAACATCAACTACGTTCAGAACGTTCTAGAAAAATATCCAGCCAGCCATTAGAGCCTAGCTAGCAGAAGGCCAAATCATAATTTTTGTTATTTACAAATTTGCAAGTTTATCTAGAAACTGAAAATTTATTCATCCTTTTTTTGCCTATTACAACTTTACTATTATTCTAAGTGGTATCACTCTCGGTGACAATCCACCCTGTATATTTTTACATTTTTTTTTAAAGAAAATACAATTTTGGTAAAGCCTTTAATGCAACATCACTCTTAAATAATCAATAACAATATTTGCTAATTTATACAACTTTGTAGTTCCAATAATAGTGTTAGCAAAAGCGCCGGTTCCATTTGGCACACACTGTATACATCACTAAAGCATCACTAAAAACGAAAGATTAAAGTTAATCACATATTGATGAATGAATTTCATTGGACTTGCCCATGACTTGTAGTAACTTCTTTTTAACTGTGCCCGGTTCTTATAGTTCAAGAGCGTCGACTGCCAGCCGTCGACGTCGTAAAGAAGAAAGAAAAAAGCAAGACCTTCGCGAAGGAGGCGTCTACGAGGACATTGCCTTAATGCGAGCGCTCTACGAATTAATAGTCGAAGTCTTTTCTATGGGACCGATGGTTCGACAGATTTGCCTTATTGCGGTTGATATCAACACATCTGGCGCAGTCAAATTTATAAGTGCGCTACATAATGCACTGTTCGAATTTCAGTTACATATTAAAAAGTGTCTCACCGAAATATGGCCACCACATTTAAATTCGGACTTAGAAGGGCAAGATTCTCGTATTTATGAAAATGTGAAACAATTAGGTAAGTACCGTGCTATTGAACTATAAACCCGAAATTTGTTTTTAGATGTGAAATACAGAGAACCACCTCCGAATTTGGACACGAGTTGGAAAATTAGTATAATGGTTTCTTCGTGATTTCGCGAGGTTACGGATTTATTATCAACTTTAGTTGTATATGTGATAGGGTGCTTTGTTTGCAAATGTGTAGGAACCATCTACCTTCTTTTACATGCAGTTATAATTAAATGAGCGATGGGTAAAGAACAGTAATGCGAAAACATTTAGTAATAAAATGGACCGACAATTAAAAGGGCCTTCTAAAAAATTTCTGGAATTAGCGTCATCAACATATTAATTAACTAAGTTAAATCAGTTGAAGTGATTGCACTTTGTTTTTTTCGTTTACAATCAGTTCCCCCTGCTACTGACCAAGTGAACAGAAATCACTATTATCTGATTGCGGGAAAAGTTAGTACAGTTAAATCACTTCAATTAACATAACCTCAGAAAACTGGAATCATAACCTCCCAGGCTGTTTGTTTATTTTTTTATCGGACATTTAAGAACTGTTTATGAGTAGGGACCAGACTTATATGCATGAAAACACATCAAAAATGCACATATATACTCACAAAAAATATGGCAAAAAAGCATGGAGATATGCATGAAAAAATAAACAATGCACAAAAAAATATTGAAACTTTTTTGATTCAAACTATTTAAACATAAGCTGTATTAAAACAATTAATGTCGTCGTCTTATTTGTTGAACTTGAAAATTTGCTTGTATTATAAATTAATGCTGAATTGAACACCGCTGACGTTTTATAATTTAGCAAACTTGGGCGCCATATTTTTTTTGTATTTCATTTGTTTTTTATTATTTTTTTTCTATTTTTATTGTTTTCTTTTGTTCTGTTTCTATCTTATAATTTTTATTTTATTTGATTTATTATTTGTTTATCTTTATAATTTATAAATAAAAATATAATTCTTGCAATTAGAACCACTGGAAGCTTGTTTTGTAATAAAAATGGTTCAAAAAATTGATGAAATGCTAATCTATCTTAAATATGTACAAAAACCCCAAAAATGAAAAATATGCACTATTTTCTTTGCGCCAATGTGATTCATTTTTGTTAGTTCGTTTAAATGATTTCTTTATTTTGAGCTGCATATATTATTTCCGTAATGCATAAAAGCATGAAATCCGGTCTCTATTTATGAGTAGTGTACCTGTCGAATATCCTCTGAATCAGTTTTCCTATACAAATAAAGTTCATACTCTTTGGTTCAACGTACCGCATATTTAATAATACTAATAATAATGTTTATTTACGGAAAAATCTCATTGTACAAGGTTCTACATTAAATATTAACAAGCATTCTTTTAATATGAATTCTAATTGAATTGATTGAGCAAGATTTAAACAATATTACCGCTAAAAAACTATAATAAACCAATCCATTTCTTTTTAAGATATGTTAAGTAATAACAAACACCAAACTGTCAAGTCTGTGTTTTCTTCAAGTGATTTAACTGAACTGATTTTTGTGAAACTGATTGTGATTTATAAATCACCAGAAACGAATACACCTATTAAAGATTATTAACATCGCAGGTATTTTATAAACCATTACTTAATATACTATGTAAATATAGCTTACATATTCACATATACAATGACGTCACATAAATAATTCCAGATAAAAATTGTTCTGTGATATTAATCCTAATAAATGAGAATGATTAGTAATGAAACATTTTCGTAATCTTTTTTAGCAGAACATCACTGGTTACTGGTAATTACATACTAATTGTCACATTTAATAGGCACAGATTTAATGTAGAAGAGGCAGGAACTTTTTGGCATATACATAAAATTTTTGTCAAAATCGGGTTTAGACGGTACAGGCTGCAATTTATAGGAAAATGTCTTTCCAATCTAGATCCTAAAGCACTTATAAGAAATAGTGTAAAATATGTAACAAACCAACTTCAGGTAAGGGTGTTATATACAGGGTGAACATTTTGTCTGGAACACTAGATAATATCTTCAAAACAACATACAAAATGCCTACAACATATATATTACCCAGAAGATATATTATTGTAATAATAATTATACGTCGGTATACTATATGAACAGTTCTTATACCATTGATTTGGAGTTAAAGTTAACATATTTTAGTTTCTTCACACCAAAGTAGCTCTACGAAGTTTGTTATCTGAGAGACATCTGAATATAAAAAATAACCTATCCAAATCTCCAGGGTATATCACAAAACCTTGAAAAGTGACAAATTCCCTTTTATCTGTTATGGTTACTGAGAAGAAATACAAATTGTGGGCATTTTGTCTCCCAAACAAACATTTTGAACCCTTTTGTAGGAAATGATTCTTTTAACCTCCTTCACCACTGAATTTTTTAATTATATTATTATATATTTCTTCCAGACATCCCAATCACGCTTTGCGAATTATAACTGATCACAATAGAGGTCAAGTCAGGGTCAATTATAAAATCTTTACTCGGCACCACTTAAAGTCATGCGTCTGCAAATCGAGAACCAATAATTGTTGTGGCATGTAAAGTAAGGCACGTTTAATTATCAAAAACATGATAAATTCCGTGGGATCCCCCCCGCCCCCCCCCCAAATACAACAACAATTTGATGCTGTCTAGCACACCTTTAAAGTATACGCTACTGTTACAAAAGCAAATGTTACAAAAGCGAAAAGCGGACTAATTAATCTTTCAGTGATAAAATAATAAAAAAATGACTTACCCCCAAATATTTTGTCTTTGATGATCTGTACACAAATTAAAGGATCGGAAAGAAAAGATTTGTGTGAAATTGACGTATAAATAAACGTATAACAATAATTAATACAAAATAAAACTGAAATTGATGCAGTTGGCGTGTGTAGCGTTGAACGAATATTCGGCAAGTGAGTTTTAAAACTGCACTCTGCGCTGCACCTAGAGATAATAAAATAGGCAAAGCGATAAAATAAATTTTAAATTTTATATTTAACATACTACCCCCCCAATTTTGAAAAAAATTAACAATATTTTGCAAAATGAGAAAAAATAAAAATTATTACAATTAAATTATTATTGGCGATATTTACACCCCTGGCAAAGGGCAAAGTTTTACCAGAGGACGCGTGTATACTCCCTGGTTAGTTCGAATTTCGGCAATGCGGGCAATACCGTCAGAACCTAAAAAAAGTTTGTTCACTCTCGCTAGTTTCCAATGCATAGGCGGTAAATTTTTTTCTTTTACTAAAACCAGGGTGCCTATGTTGATAGGGTTTTCTTTATCAATCCATTTTGTTTTTTGATGCAGAGTATGTAAATATTCCAAACTCCAACGCGACCAAAAATCATGGTGTAAGCGTAATAGTAACTGATAGCGATCTAAACGGTTTAACTTTAAATGTGACATGTCGGGATCTGGAATAGTTGTTAATGGTTCGAGAGACAAAAAATGTCCCGGCGTCAAAACAGCAAAATCATTTGGATCGGAACTCATTGCGCAAAGTGGCCTCGAGTTTAATAAACCTTCAATTTGTATTAAGACCGTGTTCAGTTCCTCATATGTTAACAATTGCGAGCCTATAACTCTGGAGAGATGTGTTTTTACTGCTACAAGCTATACACTAATATTTATTTAGATAATAGTAGAAAATACTCCAATTTTAAATATAACCAACCAATTGAAGATGACTGTCCAGGATCATTTAATGACGTATTATGGTCCTGACATTACTTAAGAATTATGTTGCTAGGTACAAAAATAAATAATTTAAACTAAAGTTGTGATAAATGAAATTAAGTATTCATACGCAGTAATTACTGGATTCATTTCCACATTAAAAGAATATGTGACGTAACTCAGCACCTTAAAATGCATTGACAATTAGTATACCGTACGTAAGTATAGGTAGGTAATTATATAAAAAATAACTTATTTAAATTTACACTAAAACTCCTTAACGACTTGAAAGTGTTGATGCCTTTCAAATAACTTTAAACAATTAAAGAAATTTGTAAGTCAACTACTATATAAAGGTTCTATTTTTCATTACACATCATTCACATTTTGGATTTAACCTATTCAACTATGAACAAGTTAAACGTAAGTTACAAGAATAATTAAACAGCGAGCATTGTTAATAACATATTGATATTACAGATTTGCTTCGTCATCTTGGGAGTAATCTCCAGCGTCTTCGCAGAAGCGCCGTTGCTTTCAGGACCATACCCAGCTCCCGCTCCAGTATATGGACCACCGAAAATAATTGAAACACCTGCCCCGTACCCACCAGCAATACCCGCACCAGTATATGGACCACCGGCCGAATTCATCGCCCCACCTCCACAAATTATTTCTAACTACGACTATGCTGTCTACACTCCAAAACGCGTCGAAGTTCTTGCACCATATGCACCACCGGCACCAATCATCAAAACTGCTCCATACGCACCACCAGCACCGATCATCAAGACCGCACCATACGCACCCGCTACACCGATCATTGAGATTCCCAGACCCACCGTTCAAGTGATCTCCAACTACCATTACGACTTACCAAAATACATCCCCGCTCCAGCTCCCGTTTTACCCGCTCCAGTTTACGGACCACCAAAAGTTTTCGTCGCGCCCGCTCCAGTTTTACCTGCTCCAGTTTACGGCCCACCGAAGATAATCGAGCCCATTGTACCCGCACTGGAGTACGGAGTACCTAAAGTGATCCCAGCTCCAGCACCAGTACTTTCCACCTACAACTACGCCGTACACACTCCCCAACCGATAGTTGTCAAGACTGGACCGTACCCTGCACCAGCACCTTTGGTAAAAATTCCCGAAGCACCAATTGTACCACACACTGAATATGGTGCACCAGTATTCTAAACGTTTATAGTTGTGGATTATTTATTTAACGGAAATGTAAATGTATTATCAATAAATTAATAAATTTTTTTATTATAACAAGTATATTCGCATAATTTACAACGCCGAATATCCTAATTTTAAGCAAGTTACCCCAGAAATAGTTGTTACAAAATGCGAATTAGCATTGTATCGTAATAGTTATACCTAGGTATTTATGTATCTGGGCCGAAAATTTTCATTCTTAGTTGTATGTACATACAGAAATTGTCTCGAATTGATGAATATGTTATGGAACTTACAAGTAGGTATAGGTATGTCGTCTTGCACAACTTTTGCCAGAGTAGCTTACTTGATCTTCTGTGCAGAACCGAGTCGAGAAATGTAAAGATCACTTGGGATTATTCAATCATTTAAGGAGAGAACAAATTTGCTCCATTCTTCTTCCATTGTGCAGTACCTACGCATTTACGCAACTTCTAAAAGTATTTTAAAACGCGAAATAATTGCAGAATAATATTATAAACAGACGATAAATATGAAACACAAGGCCATAAATCTAACCATTGCTCATTTATTTGGAAGGTTAAACAGGGTCAATGGTAAACAACAATAGCAATACTCGCTTCTGCTTTATAACAATGAAGCATACAATGGGTTATATTTTCAAATTGACCCGTCTGGTAAACCTGGTAAATTTAAGATCTCATGGCCAATTGCACCGTCAAAATGAAGTATCACCTTTGAATATTCAAAGGTTTCACTTAAAGTTAAGCACAACTTAAATGCGTTATGCGAAACGCGAAATGCGAAACGATTTTATTAATAATCGTTCCCCTGCGTTTGTTACATAACCCTAAAAGGTTGTCGTGGTGCTGGTGACCAGAATCCAAGATGAAGAACAGCAGAAAATTCTGCTTTTTGCTTTTTAATGAACGGAACCTCGAAACGTGGTGTTACGCAGTTTTCGGATGGTGGACTAGGCCTTCCTTTCGATCTCGACGGCAACTCCCGTCTCTCAATTAGGTATATGGAAAAGTGGCAGCAAATTTTAAAAATGATTTAATTTGCTAACCGCAAACATTCTTGGGTTTTACCTTTACCACAGAGCTAAAATCAACTACGTTTCGAGCAACAAACTGCATCATCTACTTGTATCGCCTCTATATTATCTGTTAAATGTCCTGTAATTGGAATTTGTTTTCTGTTGGGCATTAAACTATTATTATTATTATTATCATCGGGATTAAAACACACTCTAGTCCCTTGTTATATGTTGCTATGTGCAATGGCGTGCGATCACAATACCACCCACGGTCCAGCTAGCTCAAAACAAAACAATCTTTAAATTTAGAATTGTAATTATTTTCCCCGTAGACGTCCGGCTCGCGTGAAAGAAAAACCTCTACGTTGAATTAATAATTTGGGAGACTCGGGAGCATCGATCAACTTTTCATTTACACCTAACATAATTGTTGGACACGAAAAGAAAAATTTGACATGAAAACTCTATCCAGGTTGCACAATGGATTCCAATAAACACACAAATAATTGACTGTCAATGCCAAAATTTATTACGAAACATAAAGAAAAATGGAAAAAATCCCTGAAAGAAGCTTACAAAACTTGTTTGGACCTATTGCCCCGCACGAGGCGGTCGAGAAATAGAATAAGAAATTTTAAAATTATTTACAGTTTTTTTTTAAATAATCCAAATAATCTGGTCGTACAAGGGGTTTGCAGGCGCACTAAACTCACATAAACGCTGACAGCCTCTGAACTGCACTTTGCTTTATAACACAGTATTAGATGGTAAAAAAAGCTGACTTGATGAATAAGGTGAACAAACTTTCGGTGGCTGTTCGGACGGTAGAAACTTTTAACTTTTAATAAGAAAAAAACTTCAACAAAAAAGGCCTCGCTGCTTCCTTTTTATGACAGCGCGCGTTATACTTCTCACCGTGGCGAAATTCGCAGCAGCAACCGTAAAATGAACTCCTTCTTCAAGAATTTAGCACATCGCGAGATAAATTCTCTGCCATTAACCCAACATTCCAGATACTTTTTAACAGTAGGCATAAAAAATTTGCGTGGAGCGTATCTACAATTTTATACATTTGTCAATAATCAAGGCTTAGCTGACTTTATCTGTAAATGTTGGAGTTAGTCAAAATTTTGATAGCAAAAAACAGGTTTTTTTAATTTATTCGAAAACCTAACATTTTAAAGGAAAACGAAATGGTACATTTAAAGTTTTGGAATAAGCAGGACTGAAGAATGGCGTTTTCACGAAAAATAAAAACGGGGTTTATTATAGGTACAGAGAAGGTCATCTCGGGACATACTGCAGAGTGTATCGCGTCCTTTCAACTTCTAGTTTACCTATACGTTGAGTGACAGAAATGTGTAGGTGAGCAGGTGAAGTTCTAGATTTTGATTGAATTTATATTAGCAAAATACGCGATAGGTTGTTGGTGGTCCGAGAACAAATATGCCGAACCCTCCCCCACTCCCATCTCTTTCACGTGCACGCGTAGAGTTCTCGGAGAAAAGCAAAAGGACTGAACCTAGGACCGAACTGCAGAAATTATAGATATTTCAAGTATTTTAATTCAAGTTTTTCTTAGACTGGGGACCTATACAGTGTCCAAAATAAGGATGTCTATCATGGGGATCTCCGAAACCATAGAATATGCGACGATGGATAAATTAGAGAAAAGATTATCTTAGAAAATTCCGATTACATCCGAAGATGCAACAAAAATCGAAATTTGTCGATTTTGTTTTAATTTTTTTCTGATGTTATTTGAACAGATACAAAAAAAATACAAAACACATTCTCATTGCCACTTTTTGAGTTCTGTCTCTCGATGTGAATTTGAAGGTACGTACATGAAGAAACAGGAATAATCTCATGTTGGTACCACAAACTGAAACCTTATGCCAAAATTAATAGCTAACAGTGCATATACACTAATTCTAATTTGAATATTTCTGAAATATTTCAGAAGTAGCTGGTAGAGGTGAGAAAAATTACGATATTTTGACTATATTACGAGATACAGTGGAAAAACTACCAAGAAATATAGCAGCGACTATAGATTCACCTGTTTCAGTTCGACCGAGAATAAATATTTCTGAAAGAAGCCTGCAGTGAAGAAAATTAGGATATAGAGACACAGTAGGAAAATTACTAGAAAATATAGAGCCTTGCCTCTAAAAATAATAAAACGCAAGTCGACTGTCTTAGATTGATTGAAAAATAAACGTTTTTGAAGCATTATAGTTTGGTTAAATGGGAGAAACGTTGCGCTATAAAAGGTCTAAGAAGAAATTTTGTTGTTGTTTTTGTCATATTTTGAAAAAGTCGGATTTTTGGTTTTTACGAACTATTTTTTTGGGGGTAATATTTGACTTAGGGCAAATAAGCAATGACACTTCTCAAAGCAATTTTTAATGCCCTTTAAGGCGGAGTTGTTAGTTGTTTAATCCGACGTTCACGTTTCGTTCTTGCGGAACCATCATCAACTTAATTTTTTTAAATACGGCTCTAATGCTCCGTATCACATTCTTAAAGCTCTTTTTATTCTGAATTCAATGATGTATACCCCTGTGTATACCTTATGGGCTTAATTGCGGTTTAGTTTTTGGTTCAAGCTTAATTATAAGGGAACTGGTTCAAGACAAATTCGTTGTATTGGATAATAGCTTCAGCAATGAATCTTGGTTGTCACTAACCGCTTAATCAATCTGCTATTATTGGCAATTGAATGACTGTTTTTGAGTTTCAATGCATCAGTTTTCTACTTGCTTTGATACATTTCTTGCTTGTCAACGTAGTTCAGATCATAAGCTTTGAGCACAATTCGTGCAAACTGTAGGTATTTTAAGTGAACTTTTTCTTTGAAGTGAATGGAGTACCTAATCAATTTTTTTCGGTAAACTCCTTCATAAAATATAATTAATACTCTCATCCTTTTTCAATGGAGGAATCTGAAAATGCTGAGACAAAAGAGTTATACCAATTATTAAATTTGATTGATTTTTAGGAGGAAGAGAAATTTTTGTTAATATACAAATGTTTTGGTTATAAAACATTAATTAGTTCTTACAATACGGAACTGGGAAACTTGGACAATTAAGAATGTAACAGTAATTAGTGTACACTACTTAATGAACTAGAAGGCAACGACATTGAAATAATTGCTACCATAACAAGTTTATCGCGGATAGATCAAATTGCTATATTACATTTTTGTTTGTTCAAAAATATATAAAAACTCAAGTCAACGTTCGATGGAGTCACACAGCAAACATGCAACTTGTAAGTATTTCACGTTGATCATCCATGGGGTGGCTAATGGGTTAATTTTTTTTAGGAAACCATCTTTTTAATCGTCGCCGTCGCAGTCAGCGTGTGCGCTGAAAACTACGCACCTGCAGCCTCATTTGAGCAGACAGAGTTTGAGCTTCCAGCTTCAACTTATGGAGCTCCAAGGAGACCAGCCAGGCCGTTCACCTCGTACCAAGTCCCGACCATACCAGCCCCGGCCGTCGAATACCAAGCTCCCGTCGTTAGATACACCCCCGCCCCACGTCGTGTAATTCAATACGAAGAAATCCCGGAAATCGAGTACGAAAACGTACAAGTTACAGTACGCAAACCCGTAGTTAGATACAGGCTGCAAGCCAGACCAATCACAGTTATTAGGGCGCCTTCCAGATCTTATGGAGTTCCGGTAGCACCTTCAACGAGTTATGGAGCACCGGCATTCTAAGGCGTTAATTAACCTGTTTAATTTATATTTCTCTCAAGCTTAGCCGTAAAGGAAAAGTAATAAAAACTTATAAGAAACAAATTTTACCATTTCTAGTCTAATGGTCGTAAGGATACGTCAGACTTTCCACGACGTAGTAGAAAAGCATCAAATGACACGTACCTACCTTTCCATTAGCCTATTACTCTTCCCTTCCTCTGTCCTATTTAAATTTCTTATCTTCTAATGTGCAAGCTTTTTCATGCGGTGGTGTTCTCGTTTAACATATTAAGGGATAACTGCTGTCATGTCGTTGGTATCCAGTAGATAAGGTCATATTAGAATGGTCGATGCGCCAACAAAACTTGATTCCCAACGATCAGTTTGGATATAGGTACATAATACGAGTTTTGGATATACCTATTCTCTTGGACCAATTAATTTCTCTATTCAAAATACCTTTACAAATGGATAACACTCTGTGTCCAAGATAAGGATGTGTATCATGGGGATTTCGGAAACCATCGAAGGTACGACGATGGTTAAATTATGGAAAAGTTGCCCAATGAAACAGTTAAATTATCACCCTGTACAGAAAACCGGAAAATTTTGATTACTTCCGAAGACATGCCAGAAAAATCGAAACTTGCCGACTTTGTTTTTACTATTTTCTGATGTTATTTGAGCAGATAGAGAAAGATAAATATACTCCCTCATTGCCACTTTTTGAGTTCTGCAAGACAGCATTGAGAGATTTTTAATACGTTTCGTTTCGGAGAAATCATCATCAACATTATTTTTTTATCGTCCGTAAAAAAGTACCTACATGCTGTATTGAGTGGAATTTTTACAACGAATACAAAAAAGTACGACACATAAAAAACAAAGGTTGGAAATGTTTGGTTTCAACAGGATCGTGCATTCACCGTGGAAAATATGGAATTGCCATATTTAAATGGTAATCCATATGTTTTGAAAATCCAAAAACTTGTTGCTGAGTGACAAGCGGAGCTCTGTAATTATAAGATAATAATAATCATATAGGCACAAATAAAATTTTTGTTCAAGGCAAATATCTTGTTATAATAACGAGTGATCAAAAATGAGTGGCGGTCGAGTAGCCTTTGGTTCCCATGTAAACAAAAATTCTAAAGGTGACTCGACCGCCACTAATTTTTGATCGCATAGTAGTTTAACCAGTATATGTGTCTTATGGCCGTTTGCACGGACAAATTTAAGCAGTGCTTAGCTTAAGCGTAGCTTAAAATCCATGGCAAATGTGAGTTTAGTGCGCCAGCAAACCCCTTGTACGACCAGATTATTTGGATTATTTAAAAAAAACTGTAAATAATTTTAAAATTTCTTATTCTATTTCTCGACCGCGCCGTGCGGGGTCCAAACAAGCTTTGTAAGCTTCTTTCAGGGATTTTTTCCATTTTTCTTCCATTTTTCTTTATGTTTCGTAATAAATTTTGCCATTGACAGTCAATTATTTGTGTGTTTATTCGAATCCATTAGCTTAAGCGTAGCTTAAAATCCATGGCAACGATTATTGAGACATACCATGGATTTTAAGCTAAGCTTAAGCTAAGCTCCGCTTAAATTTGTCGGTGCAAACGGCCATTAGAGCTGTAAATATACATCCTTTTCGTAGTAGCCTTGTGTTGTCTGTTTAATTAAACACGTCCTGACAAGTTCCTGGACGAGAACATGTCTGACCTTGTTTTTATGTGTTTTTTGTTTTATTTTTGTATTGTCCTATTAGAGGCTGGCCCAAGGCAAAAAATAATGAACAATGGTTTTTTCTCCCCAGTGACACACGAAAATTAGCTTTTTATTAGAGTTTTTTTATTTAAAAAGTAAGTTTGAAACTGACGGTTGTCACAAGTTGCACATCTGTGTTACTTTCAGAGGTACAGCAGGGACAGGAAACAGGAAGCAACACACGACTTATGCCAAAGGGTGTAGTTTTGAAGCGAATGCAGCTTAATTCAAAATTCTTGTAGCAACCCATAAATAGCACGCGAAGAAAGAGAGCTCTGTTCCAACGCTTCCAGCTTCACTCCAAAACAAAAAGAAAAAGGAACCCGGACTAAATCACTCGGTAGTTGGGATGAGCCCAGAATGCTCGTTAACTACGTGTAGCACACTAACATCTATGACAAAAAAAAAACAATTCTATCAGGTATCAATAGGTTTTGCTGCTAAGGTAACAACAAAATTACGGTTACGTCGACTACACCGCGCGGTTGATCCAACATTTTTGTGGTTGCACTTGTAGTTAAGGCGACTATACAACCTGCCCACACCAAACAAAACAGGAACGTTTTTCGTGTCTGAGCACGTGCCCTATGATCTCATATCCTCTGTAGGATTTTCCACATTTCACTATTTTCCTATACTAGCTCCAAGACTGTTTTATTTGTTACTCTATCCGTCTAGCTAATGCACATTATCCTTTTATGAAATAAACTAGGAACTAAAAGTAACTAGGGTAGTAGTCTAGTAGTAAATTGTAATTACATTTAAATCAAAGAGTACTATGGTTACTCTTTGATTTAAATGATCTTTATTTAGAGCATTAGTCTCATCATTACTCAATTATTTATTTACGCACCTCCTGTACATATTAAAACTGCATATTTCAATGTTACTCTTACAAGATTTAAGCTGTCATTTGTTGTAACTTGTAACTGATCAGGTTTTTCAGTTTTACCAACTAGAATAAATGAAAATGAAATGAAAAATATATTTATTAATCCACTTTAAACAAACAAGACAGTACAGGATTAAGTATAATAATAAACTATTACGAATGAGGAAATATAAGTATTATACCACCGTGGTTATAAGTAACATTCCACATAGCACAATTTATTCTAAAAACATTCTGAGAATATTTCTCTAAGAATATCTAAACATTCTTAGAATATACCGTGAATATATTAGATATTTACAGAATATTCATGGTATATCTTATATCTGCCCACATTCTAGGAATATTCTGCTAAATATATAAGATGATTATTCTATGAATATCTATAAATATGTTCTCAGAATTTATAAATCTTTATTCCCCGAATATTCGTAATTAATTTTACCTTTAAAAACTATGGTTTTAACATTCAATATCAAAAAACGTTGCACATATGACATAATAGAAACATTTGATCATCAGTGTGGTCTTAAATATCTATTATTTCACATTAAAATTTGTATAACTCCACCTTAACCTAACAAATTATGAGTTTAAAATACGTCACAAAATACACACGCTTACTTAACAACATCAACTTCCACGAAATGCAACGAATGTCAAGTTACAAAATGTTTTTATTTCATTTTCAAGGCACTGAATGACAGGACGACGTGAGAAAAGAACTGGCAGAACAACGTAACATAACAACGAGGAGGACTATATTATATAGGAAAGAGAAGCGAGACGCTTTCTCTGCGTTCTACGATTTGGCGCCCCACGTGATCACGCTAACGCAGTTTACTATGATTATGCTTGAAATATTCTCAATGAACTACTGATGATATTTGTACATTAAAATATCTGTTGTAGTATCTTGGGGTATAACCAGTGACAAAATTAAGAAAGTAGGAGTGCCACCCTTAATGTCTTCATCCACTCTTATCAGTACACTACGAACCTCCGCTAAAATTATTCCTGGAATATTCTTTAGGAAATAATCATGGAATATTCAATATAATTATTCTTGAATATTCACTCTATTCTAATATTTAGAATATTCCTGGGAGATTCTAGATATATATATATATTCATTTAGGGGCGGTTGTAAGAATATTCATAGAATATCGGTGCTAGCTGGGATAACTTCACATTTCGACGAAATTAACCGAATTTTCTATTAAGATTTTCGAAAATTGGAGGCTTCCTACGCACATTTTCTGTTGAAAACGCTTAATTAAAGTACCCTCTAACAATTTGTATTCATTTCATGATCGTAGGTCGGTGTTGAGTTTGTGATAACCTGCAAGTACATCAACTTTGAACTGAACTGGACTTAGAAATAAAGGTTTACTGATGGACGAAGAATCGACTGTGGACATTTGGACATAATAACGAAAGTAGATTGCCCGTCTCATTCCAATGATGACGGATGTTTAGAGGTATGTAGATCAATGAAGTGAAGCAAAAGAAGTTAGTCCAAGCATATCGATGAAATTTAAACAACATAACCAATAGGTACCAACCGCCGTTTGCGTGTTCGTATATGGTTATGGAATGCCATCAACCATGAATACAGTTCGATATTCTCAACAATTGGACGGTCTGAAAGTATTAAACGTACCCGGAATATGTACATAGTCTCATTACTTCTAATTAGCGTGGGAGATTGCAATATATAATTCGTTCCATAATTTATGATATTAAGTTAATCAAGCAATACATTGCAATAGTTTGTGTTTTTATGTTAAGATATTATGTATCTGGCGTAATGTTGAAGCCTTTGCATTTTATAAGAAATAGACGAAGTCACACTTACTAATTGTAGAATTCTTACAACTGAACGCGTAGAATATAATTGATGGTATGGCGTACATTTCAGCAACACCGATTATACAGGCGGTAGATTTGTAAAAAATGTGGTGACTAACAAACAAATCGTACTAGAACTGCCTTCTGGCAAGGACACATATTTTGTATTGTGCGAGGAACGACCCATTAAAACAGAAAGTGCGGTTTTACCCAATACACAATAGTAATTGTTTAAAAATATTTGATAATTGTACAGGTACGCCGTAAACCATCAAAACCTGAACATAGCATCATCGATATTGCAACAGTATTTTCTCAAATTCATCAGAAGTACCCATCTATGACAAGTGCATCAATTGCAATTATCGAGTACATGCACATAACCTTTATTAAATGTTAAAATTACGGGGCGTCTACAATTGAAGGCTACGTGATATTAGATCTGGATCGTAAATTATTTGTGCACGTAATTATTTACTTCTTGCAGTTGAAAACGACGTGCTAATGTAACAAACTATAATTTGATAATTAAACCTGATTGCACAAGATCCTTGCACGGATTAGATAATTGAACGTCATAAAATTTTATGAAAATCACCTTTCCGCTCTGTACATACCTTTGTGTTTATAAGAAAATGCTAATCTCAAATTTTTTGAAGAATATTAGGTCAGATTGACGTAATACACCTCATAACTTTTAAATCGTCCTACACTTTCGGATGAACCTATAATATGTTATTTCTATGGAATTATACATATAAATGTGTACACATTATAAAAGCCGGCCATAGATCTATATCATAATTTAATATTTATGGTAGTCGCCAGGTGTATTCAAATGTCACTCGCGTTGTAGCACAACAAATATTATAATATCAATATGCAAATATATAAATACACAATAAGATTAATTGCAGATCTCTCGTAGAGGTCTTATATGGAAGGAAAATTGTGTTATATTTGTCCATATAAGATATTTTTAACAACTTTGTGAAAGGACTTATACAAATAATCATTTATACAGAAGAATTGAACTTCATAAAATTACATTGTGTCCAAGCCAATTCTGTATAAACAATAATTTTGTTTACGGTACTATCCGGAACAGTTTGTCGACAATATTGATTTGAAGACAAGGACTAATCAAGATCACAATAGTAGTTTTTGTCCAATCTCTACCAAAATATCTAGGCATTTAGTAAGGTTTTCAATTTCCATTTTGTAGAAGGATGTGTCCTGCATAAGTAAGATCGATTATTGTAATTTTACGTATAACATGCCCTTGTCGCCCATGAAAGGTTAATCAAAGCATTACCATCTTATCATAACTTATGTAGAAATTGTCGGAATTGTCATTAAAAATCTTTTATAAATTAATGTCATTAAAATTGTGTCTATTCCCTCCAGAACGTTGTTTTGAGAGAATTACAATAGCAAACCATAAGATGGATTTGAGAATGTGAAACTGTAGAACTTGTTTTACAAATAAGCGAGCAAAAAATAGCACAAATTCTCTTTCTACAATGTTTTCCTAAAGCCTACCGTGAGTATGTACAACTTCCTTGAAAGTTACGAATCTTCGCCTTGCAAGAATTGCGTCTTCTTCACCTCCTTTTGTATCCCAAGGTCCAAAGTGAAGTTCCATAAGGGATTAGCTGATACTCTTCCTGGCACTATCAAGCTAGTATGAGCACATGTATGAACTTTCGCACTTTCGAAACTGAGATTAACAATACACTTCAAAATAGTAACCTTGCTGTCATGAAATTACCAATTTTATTGGAATTCCTTAGATAAAATGTTACCCCTCTTGGCCAAGACGATTTATCGGGCCAAGGCTCAGATGACCGGTGCGGTTCCCCCACCAATGTCCAAACTTTAATTTCAGAATCCCAAGACCCATAGAGTTATAGCATAGTTATATCAATAATTTTTCGCCACCCTAATCTAGACAAAGGTGTGAAAAATAAAGTCCTACTTATGTGCACAAGGACAGGGGTCCGTACAATGAAAACATAAAAAATTAGATTTCTGGACACCTTCTCCAGAACCTCAAAATTACAGAGTTTTTACAAAAACATGTTCTTAAAAGCTTAATATCGGGCTTTTCACATCATTTTTAATGAGGATGGGACACGGATGGATCTAAAACATGGAAGGAATAGGTACTGTTATCTACTCCTGAACCTCCATATCATCCAACCACGAGGCAAATTTTCTACTGTATTTCAATACAGTTAGGACTAACGCTCAGTGCAGGAAAACTTCTTATGCATAACAGAACAAAACTATCAGAATCTCCAGTAACAGCAGGGCTGTCTTGCAGGAACTTGGTCACTATAAAATGACCTCCAGGTTGGTATACGAATGTCACCATACACTAGAGCAATTAGCAAGCAGAAACATCCTTGAGCTCACATGGATCAAAGGGAATTCTAGAACGGAAGGTAATGAGAAACCTGACGAGTTAGTCCGACTGGCCTCAAAACAAATGTTTTATTGTCCAGAGCCGGCTCTCCCACGTACAGTTGCAACTGTAAACAACTTAAAAACTAAAGACACCCAAATACAGCATAGGGCTAGGTGCAACATGATATTACATTGTAGCCATGCGAGAGAAGCCTTTAAAGGACCATCTCGAAGCCTGGCACGTTTTTGCCTAGGGCTATCAAGAAGGAACCTGAGGTTATTAGTGTGCATACTTTCTGGACACTGCAAACTAAACAAACATATGCACCGCATGACTTTGGTAGAACCATCATATTGTGGAAGATGCCAGTTCTAACCGCACACCCTTAAAAAACAAAGACCTAGATGTATACAAGTTTTTGGATTCTCTTCCAGTTTAGAGTATATTGATCTACCTATCTATCTAGAATTCAGGGATGGGTTCTTTAATTGTATAAAAATCAGGAATCATAAATTTTTACGGCCATTAGCGGTTTAAACGTACGTAAACTTTGAGAATTTATCTATTAATCATACTGTAACGGTAGCTCTAAAATCGCATTTAGTTTATTTTTTTGAAAATTTAGAAGTTTAGAGATTTGGTGATGGAATTTTAAAATTAAATAAATTAAACAAATATAGCAAACGAGCTCCTGGCTATGGCTATAGTTTTGCTTTTATTTAAAGCTTATATGCATGAAATTTCATTTAATTGTTTTCATATAAAGAAAGTTGGCACTGCAGATCACGCACAAAACCAAATTTGGAAAATGGGGCTACATTTGCTTTTATTCCAAGTGGCTATGTATCAAATTTCATTTGAATGCCTCCATAAATAAGAAAGTTTGCAATTCGGTCTGTAAATGGTCGAAATGCGCAAAGGGCACTGTGAATGCTGATCGATTAGGCTCAACTTTTGGAACTGTGTTTTATATGACTAAAGCTATGCGCATATTGAATTTCATGCATTTCGGTTCGTAACTAACGGAGATGTCAAAAAGGCCTACTTTATTTTTTGGTCTACATTGGCAATTTACGAACTCCAATCTACAAATTTGATAAAGAATCCACCTGCAAAATTTCATCGTAATCGGTCCATTTGTTTATGAGTTATCGTGCTAACGGGCGGACAGACGGACAGACACCGCAAAATTATAAACTCGCTAGGAGCTCATTAATAAGCGAACAGTAGTGGAAATGAAATCCGTCGTCTCTGTGACATTTGATGTCTGTAGAGCATTGTCTTCTTAATGAATTCCGGATGTCGTGGGACTACATGGCGTATGTTTTAGTTACAATTGCGAATTCAGCAAAAGATCGTTCGGGAGCGTGAAAAAAGCAGTATCGGCATATTTGTTGATTTATTACCGTAGCTCTATGTTGATTCGTAGGATGGGAAAGAAAAAAGCAAATAAACGACTAAAGATACCCGCCTGCGTTAATGAGTCGTTAGAAAAAAACAGTAAACAAAAATCAAGGTGTAAAACTGTTACTTTGTGAAATTTCCTCCTGTTGCCTTAACATCAGAAACATTTGGAAATATTATAAAAACTACAATCAAAGACCAATTGCGTTATCTGAAAATTCACCAAAGGATTGGTTCCAAGTCTACTATTTTTCCTGAATCATTGTCTTCAGCCATTTTATATCAACATCACCACCTGCAGAAGGACTGTCTTTGTCTTGTATGAGGTATCTTCTTTTCATATTAAGTTAGGGGTAATTCATAGAGACCGTGGGCATGAAAATAAATTTGGTTAGTTAGATATTCATAGAGAAAATCATAAATAGAAAACTTGTAAAAAGGAAATGTACTAATTGAAAGTACAGTATTATTTGATTCTTCATCAATATATCCACAGATTGTATTTAATCTGTGATATATCCAAACTTTACGGTAATTTTGTATTTCTTGCTCCGTGAACAAGCAGCTTTAAAAGCAGATTTGAAGTTAATTTTCAAGAATTTGGTGTGTGTAAGTCACAGTAAAAAAAATCGGAGACCATGTTAAATTTTTGTTAAAAAAATCGGGTTCTGTTACAAAATTCGGTAATTTTTGTTTCAAGGAAGGGATGATCAACCCCTTTAATTGCAATAAGTCTATTCAATACACTGCTTAAAAATCAATGCAATATTGAGTTTCCAAATTCTTGATATGGACTGAGGAAAAAATGTACTTAATTTGTCTTAGGCCTATATCGGATTATGTACCATAGTGTTAGTTGTAAGTCATTTGAAACAGAAGTGTACGTGACAAGAAATCCGCAGTTTTAAGACAAAAATTTGGGAGTTCTGTTTCAATCCTGAAAACGGAAAATCTAAGATTTCGCGAATATTGAAACCTTTAAAATATAAAAATCAGGAACGCTGCAGTATTTCAAGTAATATCTTATATCATACATCAAAATCAGTGATATATTATTTGAAACACTGCAGCGTGAATTTTAAGGGTGCTTCGTCCCCTTGCATGTCAACTTCGTAAGTGAATTTCAAAAGAAATTGCCAACAAAACGATTTATGTCTCTATTATTTCTGCGCAATTATGAAAAAGTTATTTTAGCATAAGATGGTTATAATTTGATTAACCTTTTATGGGAGTATGTTAAGTTGTTAAAATTATAGTGCATGACTTAATTTATACGTTTATGAATGAAATGTTCATCCATCAATAGTAAGAAATTTAAAAACTTACGAAATGTATATTTAGGTACTCTCGGTGCACGCACACAAAGCGCCCTACAAAACGATTGTGAAGAACCGCAGAAAAATTCAAATACCGCCACATATTTCGCAATACAAAATGAACCGACCTCATTAGATTGTACCAGAATGCATCCTTTGCCAATTTTTATGCGTGTAGAGAACAATAGTAATATTTATACACCCAGTTTTTAATAGCATTGTCCTTGTACTTCAATCATGTTCGAATTGTTGTTTAGCACCTTGCGAGTGAAAGTGCTCGTTCGAATCTTATCATTTTCTTCCGGTCGCATTTTTCGGATGGACCCTAATTGAGAATAGCTCGCATTAATGCAAATATTTGTTAAATAACAGGACAAAAATTCTGTCTAGAAATGCATACTATCCTTATATTGTGTCAGGTGAAGCAACAACCTCTTTTTCTGAAGGTGGTAATTGTCCACTCTCATTTCTCATCATATCTGGCACGCGGGTGGGAAATGATCATCCTCAGTATATAAGCGAAATCTTCAATTGGTAATGCATCAGTTTATGACTAATTATTACAATTTAAAATGCATTTGGTAAGTTCAGAGATGTAAGGGTAACTTTACGAATTTGCGTTATTTGCAGATTCTCAGGGCGGTTGTAACGCTTGGCAGTTTAAGTGTAGTGGTAAAATTGCAGCACATACCATACCAATATTCAAACCTAAACCAAATACCGATCCTTAAATTGTCGTACGAACCTAATCCCGATGGATCCTATGTGTATCAGTAAGTACTTTGCAGCTTTTCACCCGGGCTCTTACCAATAGTCTCATTTTTCAGGTACGAAACTGGGAACGGGATCTCGGCTCATCAGCGTGGATACTTAAAGAATCCCGGTAACCCTCAAACCGAAGCCCAAGTTATGGAAGGATCATATTCTTATGTAGGTCCCGATGGTGTTCAATACACCGTTCAGTACCTCGCCGATGAGAACGGTTATCGGGCACAAGGCGCACATTTACCCACGCCTCCACCGATACCCGAAGCAATCCAAAGATCGTTAGCTTACAACGCAGCCCATCCAGAAGTTTCAGGTGTAGGACGACTGAGGTTTAGAAAATAGAATGTACCCCTATAACCTAATCGTACAATATTTATTTATATAATCAAAGTTGCTTTATGAACGTGTTCGTAATTGTTAAGCTTTAATATTTTATTGAAAATATAAAGGGCAGCAAATCTGAAAAAAAAATGGTTTTTAGTAATCCTTACGAAATAACCATCCTGTAACCAAAATTAGTAATTGATATATTTGGAACAGGATAACGGTAAGAGTCATCGAATATCAAACATTTCCGTTCATTGCCTCTTGCAAATTTTCGACCTTTCTGTACTAGAAACGTGAACTAATTTAATACCTCATATTGTTCACTTGTTCCTTTCAATTTTGGGCGTAGAAATTGAAATTATTTCACGATACTCCACGCCCGTTTCTGGATTCTTGCGTAATATATAATATGCAGATACCACGTTTAGTTCAAGTTACTGACTACAATTACTACCTTTTTAGGTACGATCATTTTTAGTGTTTCAAAATTTGTGCACAAAAGGGCGGAGCTGGTAACTTATTTTTTCGAATAAATGCTTTCATTAAATTAGTTGATTTAACGAAATTGTTAAGCTCCGATTAAAGTCAAATTCGTATATGCACAAAAAAGGAGTATGCATAACGGCGCTGTCAAATAGCCTCTAATCAAGGGAAAATTTAACCGGTGCTCGTTGACTGATTAAACTGACTGTTCGATCATAATTTTTAATTTGAGCTCGTGAAAAGTAATTTTTTCGCACGCATTTGAGTGTTTAAAACGGAGATTGTGATGCAGGTATAATAAAAATGTTTGAACTTTTGCAAGTGTTGGGTACAGCAAGATATGGTGCATTCGCGTTCGGAAACATCGTCCGGAATATCTTTCAATGAAACTTTCAGAAAGTGATTAGCATTACATCGTATTTATCAGTAAAATTTTGCAATTGAAACAGAACTGAGAGGGTTGGTTCCGGAAGCATTTCCTACCATTTACACCATAAATGCTGACTAGGGTGTTAGAATTGACGATCTAGTGCCTCAGAAACTCATTGTTTCACTTTAGCAATGTATGAATAAGTAAGAAAATCAATGACCTCATATCAAAAGTCGCGAAATAAGCTTTATCTATTCTATTGTTAGGACTGTTGTGGACTATATATATTTACCTACTACATTTGTATGCGATCTAAAAAGATCTTGCAAGAGACAGAAATAATACAAAATTTGTATACAGGTTGTTTCGCGACAAACTGGTACCTACCACATTCTATTCCGGGAGTCACTGCGATCAAAAAATGTTATATGACCTATAGTTGAGTTCCTTTTTGTTTCGGCGTTATTGAAGGAATTAAAAAATGTATCGCACCGTATAAACTTGACACAGTCCTTATAAATAAAACTACTTGATAGATCACATTTCGCATACTGAAGTGGTGCACAAAACTGGTAGATTTGCACATACCGCTAAAGTCCCATTGGCTAAACTATTGATGCCTCGATTCAGAAAAGGTAAGTACAAAGAACAATAACTAGGTTCCTAAGATCGTATATTCTCTAAAATTAAAGCGGAAGTTCATTCTTAAAGGTTAATTGCCATAATTAATCCTGTCAGGTAGATAGGTATGCTTAAACTTTGCTTTAATTATATAATGAACATAATTTGGATGAGTCAAGGTTAAATAAAACCTAAAGATATTTATTGCACTCATTTTCTAATCTATATAGTACTATTCTGATTCTCAGAGGTAATATAAAATTAATTTCTCACTATTTCTTTTACATAAGTGTGTTACTTGGTACTTTGTGCTATAAATCACCTAATTTAACAGAAAATAATGTGAGAATTTCAGTAATCAGTTCATTTTGTTATGTCACAAACGTTATATTGGAGGAGAATGTCGTTGTTTGCATGCCATCTCAAATTCTAAATTATGGGGCTAGCCATCGAACGAAGTGGACGCCGATTTGTTGAGGTCTTGGGAAGACGAAGGTCCAGTTATATAAGTATAGTACCTAATTGTGAACATTGCTTAAGACAACATCATTTCTTCTTGTTTTCGATAATAATAAATATAATTGGTTTATTATTACACAATTAGTTCGTTTCTTAGCAAATTAAAATTTGCTGGGTTGCCTTGAACAGACCTTTCCTAAGGTCCAACTCCCTTATTGTGCTTTTATTACAATCGGAATACGCATATTGTAGGTAATAATTTCAATTTCGTTCAATAAACTCACAGTCCCTAATGACTTGTTACTCCCATATGGTTTTTGGGATTAGGCTGGAATCTATTTTTCTTCTATTTTTTAACGAAAGCTGTAATCATTCTTTACAATAAACTTTGCAGAAGCAAAAAAAATTGTTTCACTTCAAGAATGTTACCATTGAAAGTCCCCACATAAATTAGATGTTTACGATGTAAGTTGAATTGATGGTCGTGACATTTGATTTTTGGAAGTCTTAGTCCTACGCATAAGATATACGGATCTGAATTACATCCTATGGTTGCAAATAATTATTTATCCAAATATCGATAAACAACTCCGTAGGCGACTACCATTGGTACTTTGCAATTGAACACATTATGCTAATGTAACTACGACGTTAATTCTTTTACCTTTATCCATTGACATTTTGGTAATAAACTCTATGAATATGATATCCTTTTTACGTTCTTAGTTTAATTTATTCATTTAAAATTATTAACCTTTAATATCTAGATACGGTTATCCACATACTTTGCGTCACTCTCGTTTTATGGAAATGTCCTAAATGCACTTTCTCCTTATCTGACCTGTACACACTTCAGAGCAAATGTCGAATTTTATATTTGCCTTTATAATTTGCCTTTATTTATAAAAGCTATACAAGTCCACCAATCACTACGGAGTAGGTATATATAAAATTTCTAGCGCCAAATTGCTTGGAGAATATCCGCACGTTTCTTTTAGCTATGATTCTCTTCATAGAGATTATTATTTGAGTGAGTGAGAGAAAAAGAGAGAGCTTTTTTTTCAATTGATCTCCATTTAGTTAGAGTTCTTGTACTGTCAACGAAGGTACCAATTCAAAGAATTGCATGGTAATCCAACTTTGTGTTGCATTAGCAGGTCGCGGTTGCAAAGGGACTGGCGACTGTCGCTATCGAATGCCGGAAACGTGGTTTATTAACCCCTGGTGATACGTGATGTCGATGGGAGACGAGTGATTGCTTTTGGGCTCGTAATCGATTAATTAGCTGTAATTCAATTACAATTACAAATGAGTGGGAAATGGAAAAGGGATGTACTTTCGAAGGACGACAACAGGCGACATTTAACGGAGGAATTTCGGGTGGGCCCAAAAGAAAGATTGAAGCGCGCTGTTTTTTTATACATTCATTTGTACAACCGCTGCTTATGTTTTTATACAACAGCGATTGTGGTATAATGTGAATCAATCTATTATACGTCATTAGCATACAGGGTGACTTTTTTTAAGTGTAAGAGTCTTACCGAAGAAGCAGGATACTGGGTAAATTTCCGTCGAATCTTTGTCTCCGGAACCCACTTCAAATGGTTCTCTTACCAGTAATATAACCAAATCATGTGAAACAATGCAGTACAACAGCATCATTTTTATTTATAACACATTGCTCTTTAAAGTCTGAGCCCTTAAAGACAACTAAAAGCCCTCATAACCTCTAGAAGACTCTTAGAGAATATAAAGTGTTTCCTAAAGCTTTTCAAGGTATTCAATATTCTCTAGGATTATTTAAAGCTTTAAATTGTTTTAAGGACTCTGAAATGCTTTTGAGGGTCTGTTAGAGGCTCTAAAAGTCACTAAAAGCCTATGGATTTCATTAAAACTTTTAGTGACTCATGTAGGCTTAAATGTTTTTAAAGGCCAATAAACCTCTTAAAAGCCTTTAAAAACCTTTATAAAGGAATTATTAAAAGCGTTTAAGGGGTTTTAAAGACTCAAAAGGACACAAAAAACTGCTCTCGAGACTCTTGAAGGCTTTTAAAGACCAAACCCTCAAGCAGCTCTTAACTATACTTGCTCTTTAAAACATTTGAAGGTTAAGATTCTGCATGCTAAAAATTCTGGAAAACAGTAGAATACTTTATAAACTAGAAGAGCTTTGAACTCCACTAAATACGAGCCATCTATGGAACGTTGCAACTTACTTCATGGTGTTGCAGGTGAACCGTTTCATGTAATGTATAAGCGATGGTGTGGTTACATTGGAAAAAATTCATTTGGGATGTTTCATAGGTACACGAGACGTATACTGAAATACATTTCTTTGATTACACATTATTCTATTCTTCTCGTCCCATACAAGTTGAGGTATGATTAATCAATTTAAAAGTTCATTATTCGTTTTACTAAAGACACTGTGGATGCAATATTCCATGGCGTGCTGGAGAAAAGTACTTTTTGCAAACTTTACCTGGATCGAATGCTTTTTCGGAACTTTTCGCAACCAGGTCCCGGAAACAAATCTTTTGCAAAGTTTTCTGAACCCCGTCTCGGAGACGAATCACCCAACCGTGCCCCAAGCGAAAGGCGATTAATTGCCAATGTGCTGGTATTTCAGGACGTTCATCAAGGACTTATGAAAATCTGAGTCGCCGATACCCATGAGAATGAAAACGATCTAGGGCCCCAGAATTTTCCCCAAAGTTGGGATCTAACTCTAAAGCACTATGCGTTTAATAAAATTTGAAGGAGAGAATTGCAACTTATACCACTCTTCAAGTGTATAGACGGTTACTATCCTTCCAACCACTCGATAAATAAGGTGACGAACTACGGACGGCGGACTGCAACCCCTAGAATGTCACCACCGGTTTGTAAAAAGCGACAAGATCTGAAGGCTCGGCGAGGAAGTCTCCGTTTCACGTAAGGAACATTCCATCATAATTTACCCCATGTCACACTTAAATCTCCCACACTCTTCTGCAACACGAAAGCTTTCATCACCATCGTAAAAACACATTATTCAACATCATTCGCTTGGCCGGAGACCCCTTCTTCTACACGGTTCCAGTTGCTAATGGAAACGCCATCCCCAGATTCGCTCACTGGTTTTCAGTAAATCTTGTTGGGTTTTACCACAGATAAAATAGACGAAAGCAAGGGGAAAAATTGGAAGTGTTGAGGTTCAAGAGCAACGAAATGTTTCCTGATGACAGGAATCCGCAAGGATATATGATGTTAATTCCCTCATACATTCGAAGCTGACCGCCACTTCTGATGTGCATATTCATGCCAATGGACTTTGAAACCGATGAAGGAGAGACCCTGCAGTCGGATTTCAGTTTATTGAGTAGAATTGATGACATTAATCACACGCATGCATGGTAGAGGTGTGTGGAAAAAATTAGTAAGTACTTATAAGGAAATTTCAACATTTAAGCTTCTTTAAGATACATAGTTTCTTTGGCTAACATGAACTTCCACTTTTTTGTAATGTTAATAATTCATAAACTAGTTTTGTTTCCGTTGACCAAATTAATAAAATTATACTTGGGTAACATATGTCCCATTCCGCTATGGAGTTGAATATTAATTAATGGGGATGATTTGATTGGCGTAACTTGAATGGTATCAAATCCTTTTCAATAACTTATCCACGCGTAAGCTTAAGCTTCTGGATAATTAGCATGTTTGGCGGATGTTCGTCCATAATGGGATCACCCAATCGAGTGGATCGTCCTATTTTGAGCACATTATTGTAACAAAAAATTGCTATACATGTTTTAATTGCCTTACGAAAAGGTTAATTGAGATCTAAATAAAACGAGATTATAATGGCTTTTCAATGTATGCTTTTATGTAAATGAGGCCGCTCGGAACACTATGATATATTTATATCATCTATACTAGGTGACAAAAAATTTATGCAAGAATACTTTATTATAATTTCATTACATTTACTCCCACAAAAAACGTCGGGATCATGCGGTTTACCGTTACCATTTAAATGTCTCATCTTTATGTAACACATTTCAAAGTTATGAGGACCCTGACATTTAGTGAGAATCTTCAGTCGCGCGGAATTTTCATTTATAGGAAATTTATGAATACACTAAGTAATCTGCAGGTAGGTACCTAACTAATTTCGTAAATGAGATGCTATTGCACTGAGTCATTGTACTCACCTTGACCACTGCATTTTAACAAGGAAACCAAACGTCATTATAATTAACAGAACACATTTATTGGATATTGTGGTTAAAATTTATTAATTTAGTCAGAGTTTATAACGTTATTCAGAATTTGTCACTGCACCACTAATTTCATGTATAAGTTGGTTGTGCCAGTCTATCAATCAATTAAGTAGACGTATAAGAAATGCCACTTACGTATGGCATTTAATTTTTTGGACTATTTGACCCCTAATCTGTAGAAATTATTGAAATATTTTATTTGGTATGAATCACGCCTCGTTGGTTTGACTAATTTTACCTCAAAAAAATGCATTAGAAAATGTATTTAATATTCTTTCCTTCAGGGTATCCCACCAATCAGATGATCTGAATGACTTCGATTGCGCATATTCATCAAGAAAGATTACCTTTCCATTTCATATAAGCTAGCGGATCTTTTCGAACGGACAGGAACCAAACCCTTGACAAAGTTCGTTTCAGTTCTATAATAATGATGTGCAGGTAGTAATCATATAGGAGATTATTTATCACATATAAGTTTAACTGAAACATGAAGAACTGGGCCAAAGGCTCAGAAATTTTTGTAGACACTAATTGAAAACTTAAAGAATCCAATTTAAAGATTCATAAGCTCTTAAAGGCTTTACATTTGTAGACCCGTAACCGTTCTTAAGGCTCAAAGCTACCACAAACCTTTCCTTTAAACATCCATAAAAGCTAATAAAACAATTCAATCGCGCAGTTCGATTTTAAAGTTTAAAAAATGATTTAAATACGCTGCGGGAGATTGTCAAACGCGTTTAGGGACTTAATTTATTAACAACTCTCAAGTCCTACAGATTCACGAAACCACTTAAAGGGTCTTAATCATTAAAACTTTCACGAGGATTTAAAACCATTTCAAACGCTATGAAGACGACTCTTTAAAGGTTTTAGAGACTATTAGTTACTTTTAAAAGTTCTAAAAGGGGCTTAAAGGTTACTCAAGGTTCGGATTTCAAACTGTTAAGGATCAAAGATCATTAAAGGTCCGTAAATAATACATATAACTATTACAGCGTAAGATAATATGAGGTGTATGGACTGCCTAACTTTAGTGTAAGCATAAAGACAATCCAGTGTATAGTCGATGGGTTATTTTAGGAAAATCGCGATTTGTTTCTAAACCGCAAAGCAAATCGAAATATAAAAAAATTACTGAAGATAAATCGAAGAGGACTTAATTTACCATATAATCTCCACGACGGCATATTTCTATCTTCAATGTTTGAATAAAAACCTAGAAGCCGACCTTTTTCATTAGAGACCTTTTTTATTGCAGCCATCTTGAGAACCGAAGTCCGAAGGATCTTGGTTAGAGTCGAGTTGTTAGGGGAGGCCCAGCCGGCCCGCACCCTGGCGGGACTTGTACTTGGATTAAGACATCATTTGAATATGCTAACACTAGAACATGCACGAGTTAAGTCCTGACGATACATAATCAAAAATCCTAGAAACTTAGAACTCACAATTGGGCGCATGCCTGTTGAGGGCCTAGAACAAGAGAGAGATAATAAATAAATAAATAAATAAATAAAAGTTTGAGATTTGTAGACACTAATGTAAGGCTCTCAGAAATCTTTTTGAAATGTTTATAAAAGCTCTAATTAATTAATAATATATAATTAATTTATAGTAATTAGTAACTTTTAAGACCAACGCGCAAAGCGGGGGTAAAATAGGCCCCGGGGCTATGTTTTATTGCCCTGGACTACATTTAACGCGGCGCCCCCGTAACTATAAATGGTTATAATAGTTAAAATGCGTAGGTACCTACCTAGTGACCGAGTTTCATCATTGGGTTATTTATCTGTATTGATTTTGAAACAAAATGCACCAAGAACCTCAGGGGAGGGAAATATCCCACTGACAGAAATAAACAGCTTTTTACTACAAGCGTTCAATGATAGTAAGTACATTTATTTTGCACATCCATTTTGACAAAAATTATCAACATGCCCAGATCTAAATTGCCAATAATGAAAAAAAGGATAATTTAGCAGATTTTGCCGCCCCCCGAAAATGCCGCCCTGTTATAACCCGGGGTAAAAGTGCCATTATGGCCGTATTTAAACTTGGAGAGATATTTTTTAGTGTTATGTTCTAATACTTATACTCGCCTACTGAAAGAATCTTAAGGACGTTCACTCCTGAAGGTCTGTTAGAAGTTCTAAAGGTTTCTCGAGAGAAACTTTTGATGACTCACGAAGGCCTTTAAGTGGAATTAGAGAGACCACTAATTCCTCTTCAAGACCTTTAACATTTCTTCAACGGTTCTTAAGGGATTTTAAGAAGTAACAAGCACTATCAGGTGCTCTAAAAGGCCCTAAAGCCTTAAAAATTTTCCATCGTTTTATACCATATGGAAGCCTCTGAACTATTTAAAGCCTTTGAACACCCCTAAATATCTTTAAAGATTCTAGAAGACCGCGAAACATTTTAGAAAAGCTTCAATAGATAATAAACGCCATCTTTAAGAACCCCTACGGAATCCTTAGAGGCTTTTGAAGGCTTTCGCACTGTTGGAACTCCTTAAAGGACCTTGGTGCCTTGCGCTTTTCAAAAATTCTTGAGCAAACGCTCTCGAATGGGCTTAAGCATTCAGAAAGGCTTCTAAAAAGTGTTAAACTCACGATGGATTCAAGCTTTTTTTTTGAGCAGGTAACAGAAGAACCTTTGATTTTTGGGGAAGTAGAGGTTGTTGCAAACTTTGTCAGCTTTTTAGATTTGTGGAGCAAAATACTAAAAGAAAAAGCAGCTTCAGAACGTAAGGACTTCCGTCCGTCCGTTCCTTCAACATTATATTGGATTGGATATTGATCTTAAATTTTTGTAGAAGATGTCGAATCCTATCCTTGTCAATATTTCCATTCGCTCCTTATTCTATCAATTTATGTTTTCAGCCGAAGCAGAAGCAGAAGAGGCGCAGTTTATTAGAAATTTTATTTCCAATATGAAATGTTGGAAAATAGTATATTATGTATCAAGTTTTATAAACGACACTTTAGACACGAGTTTACGTTAAACACGAGCGTAGCGAGTGATAACCAGTGTCTAGAGAAGTTTATAAAATGCGTTTTCTACGAGAATTCTATTGCATTTTGCGTCGCTATCCCGACAGAATAAACGGAAAGCACTGACTATTTAAATCTGTAAATGCTGCGAAAATTGCAACACAAAGCTGTCAATATTATAACCCAAAGTAAACTGGGTGACTCCTTTTCAGAACAGCCATAAAATTACATAGCGTAGTTTACATTTTGGAAAGTTTTCTCTATAAACCGCCTAAATTTAAAAATTATTTAATACTTGCGAGTAAAAGACAAACGCCAAATTCGAGTCATTTCGTGTTTTCTTTTACCGATGGCAAGTCACAGAGAATTTAGAAATTTGGAGTAATTTTCAGGGGGGACAGGAAAGAAAGCTATAATAAGCAAACTAGACGAAAGAGATAAATTTTCTGTTGGTTATATTTGAGCTAGTCGTAATTTGGTATCTCTGTTTAAGTTTCAATTTTTGCTTCAGAATTTAAGGAGGGTAAACAAATTAAGCGTTTCAACCCCATGCACGTAAATGATGTAAATGTGTTGCGTTTCTTTAAAGAATTCTAAAATGCCCCATTAAAACCTTATCTGAATAAAATGGTAAAAATGAATGACAGTACGGTTTGTAGAAGTTTGTAAAGTAAGAGTTACCTCCTTCATCACAAAAAATTGTCTTGTTAACAATTTTTTTTCTCAATCAATACAAATTTTCCCGATACAATTCAGGTGCTTTAAAAATTCGGAATCAATGATAATAGTATATTAAGATACAAGTGTATAATCAAGTCTTTAAAGCACGCGCAACGAGTTTAAGGGCACGACGCAAAGCGGAGTGCCTTTAACGTTGCAAGTGCTTTAAGGACTAATTATACACGTGTATCTTATAGTATTTTTTATTATACCTGCAATATAATTTAAAAATAGGAAATACAATGAAGTCATATTGACGTTATACTCGAATACATGTCTAATTAAGTGGGCTGGGTGTTCGTAATTTCACGATTGCCATGGAAATGCACTTGACGTTTGCTTACAAAAATCATCGTCTTTGTGAATTAAACGATTTCCGTTGAAAAAGATAATACACCGCCCATTAAATCGATTGTTGTAAAATCTAAACAAACGTTGTTAGGTGTAAAATCCAACTGCAGTAAAACCTATTATAAAGAATATGAAAAGTTGTTTTCATGGATGAATGGGAAGTTACTTACGAATACAGTCTTAAATGCATCCATAATGCTGGCACATATGAAGGAAATGTCAAAGGTATTTAAATCTTCTATATTTTGGTGCATTCATTCAAAACTTTAAAGCAATGCTGCGATTAAAAAGTGGAACAGATTTGGAAACATACCCTAAATTACGCGCGTTTGTGAAAGATTCAACGAAAGGATAGGTACAAAAGCCAAAGAAATGTTCTGCATTTACAGAAAGCGACCTACGAGGATTTTTTATTTCATCCAGATGACAGTTTCAAAAGTCATACTTGAAGTATCGTTACTTAGCAACTTTAAAGCACGTGTGTTTTAAAGGCCCTTTTTCGCACGCATTTGAGTGTTTAAAACGGAGATTGTGATTCAGGTATAATAAAAAACACTTTAAATGACGCAGAAAAAATACGAGCAAGCAAAAAACAGCAGTAGGGCAAACTGACATTTACAATGAGCATACCTATTACCCATTATATCGTATCAAAAGTAGATTGGCGATTAGACTTGTTAACTTTAAAATGTCAACTCATTATACAAATGAAGAAGTTTTGAATTTATTTGTGGAGAATGCCAAATTTCCATTGCCAAGAGTAAAAATGTAAACAATAATAATTGTTCATCCTTTCATATCCTGTTCAATAAATTAAATTTTATTTTATAATTTACGCCAGTACACCAAGATACTATGCAGATTTACAGCACACCTTGAGCTAAATTAGGTAGTACGGGAATCGGGATGATCTCAGAGAATGGGGTGGAATGCAAAATTTGACGGTTGGATGCTCAAAGATCGATGTGACTATTTCGATCGCATGTACCTTTCGGTGCCCAATGTGGCTTTTGTGAACAGTTTTAAAAACATTTTGTACGGAAAAATGAGCGATTTAGGACAAGCCTTGGACACTGTGATTAACTGCTGTTTGATCGACGAATGAAGAACCGAGTATTTGAAAGTACAAGATCTTGTCATGAAGAACCTATTTGATCTCATAATTCATACGAAAAATGCCACCTTCTTCTGACCAGATAATGTTAACCATTTGGGACTGTGGGCGAATTTTATTGAATGTTTGGCAAAGAGATATCATAAAGTAGGGAGAAGCTAATTAAAGCGCAGGGACATAACCAATTTGCTAAACCAAAGGAGCATATTCATGGCAAAATTGGTGCGAAACTGTGACGTTTCTGGATGCCACGTTGAAGAATCGAATAGTTCTGCTATAACGGTTGAATTTAGACATTTTGTTCACTACGTTCTATTTATTTCTTACGAGTTTTAAAAAATTATTGAAACAAAAGTGTAGGTAAATAGACACGTTACTTTAATATATGCCATTTGCTTAACTTAATTTATTCTCTACTTTATCTCTTCTGAACTATGATTCATGGTATATGAAGCCCACTACACTTACTTTTAAGTACAATTACGACGTTTAAGAATTTGTTTATAAATTATCCTGTAAGGTTCAAGATTTGTCATAATTTTGAAACGTTAATAATTGAAAATTATTCATTGGCAATATGATTTATTACTTGTAAGTATATAGGAGGGAGTGCATGTGGTTGGGTGTGTAATTATAGATTTATCAAATATAGTAAATGCATATATAATAAATTTTAGTTCTGTTGAAAAAAATGTATCATCCTGTAACTTGTAAATTGGAAGGGGTGGTGTTTTTACTTGTAGCTACCTATAATGGAATCTTGTTGGGAGATATGTCTAAGTACACGGTGCTGTTGTCGCTCCTTAAATTATGAGGCGTGAGAATGTATTTTTGCATATTTGCATAAGCTATTATAATGGAACGCCAACATAAACAATTAACTATGGTATGTACGTCTTTCATATGCGTAGTCAAAGACTATGCACGTTCTAATTGTAATTTCACTCTCAATTTCATTTTGTTGCTCCCGTCTTGAACTTGTCTATACTTAAATATACTGCAGTCATTGCAGTGTTTGAAAAAGGTTCCAAATCAAAGTACACTGGTCGCTTCAGTAAAGTCAGTTTAATGCAGAGCACAATATAAGCAACTGCCAAAGTTGAGACCTCGGTTGAGACCGATAAATTTGCAACTACCCGGACAACTTGCAGAAGATACCTACTATGTCCGGGTTTAAAAATTAGAACAAATATCATGGAATAATTAGTTAATCAACTTTCTTACAGTCTCGACTGCCACAAAAATATTTCCATAAATTGTATAGTTAAATGTTAATGATTCAAGTTTGGTTCCTTACTCTTGCGGATAACAGTTCTATTTAATAGTAATGCCATTCATAGTTATTAAAATTAGGAGGACATTCAATTTAATGGGTTCTTTGCAGATCAAAGTGAAATGTTAATTAAGTCAACGCTTCTACGATTAATAGCCGTAGATATGTCACAAGGACACAGGGATTTAATTAAACATGTTTGATATTTAAATTCATGATGGTACCCCAAAAACAAAAAACTCGTCAATGTGCGCGGTCAAAGATAATTCACGTACCTATTTGATGTTAATAATTCTTCTTCGTTATTAGAATTTTATAACATTCCAAGATCAAGGATATGTCTGATGGTTTTTTATACTAAGTTTTAAAGCTCGTTTTAGATTATCAAAATTCATCCACCTATTGACAATTTACAATGTAGGGACATTAAAGCTTGTTTCACACTAAGGTGACGCTCGCGCTCACACTCAAGATACGCTCAAAATTGATACAATGAAATCCAATAGGAATCCGCGTGTGTTTGGTGCTAGCTGTAGTGTGAACGTTCCTAGGTATTTGATTTCATTGTATCAATTTTGAGCGTACCTACCTTGAGTGGATCGTGAGCACTGCCAGTAAGCAAGCATTACTCAATCAGTTTCTTCATAAAAGCTTTTACATTAAAAATGCATCTTGATTGTTCTGTTTGTTGAGAACCTATATGAACTTTTAGTCTAGACATAAAAACACGTGTTTCGCCATACACGCCTTTCATTCTTCACATAAATTTTACAGATTTCAAAATAATATTCAGATAAAACATTTTCCATGATTCGTTAGCCATCCCGACGTATCGCCTGATGATGGACGAGAGAAAGTCCGAAATCGATAGCGACTAACATTTTCAATAAACAAAATTAGTGTAATACTTTCGACAACCATTAGACCACACTAATTAATATGGAGCCATTCATCAACAAAATCAAGGTTANAGGCCATAGCAACTTTAGGATAAATTTTTCTTAAACTTACGATAACTTGACTTCACATGGCACGCGCTGACATCACAATTCATTGTGAACTAACCTTCAATTATTTGTAGGTCCTGTGCACCTGGTATGTTCGCATTTAAAAAAATTCACTGTATAACCTCACATTTCGATGAGATGAACTGAACTTCTTATTAAGACTGTGGAAAATTTTGGGCTTCTCCCGCAAACTTTGTTATTGAAAACGCTTAATTAAGGTAGGGTACCCTCTAACAGTTTTTAGTAATCTCATGCTCGTAGCTCGGGGTTCATATAACGCTATGTAACAACAATTCATTTATGATAATTATACTTGTACAGAAACTTTATAGTTGAAAATAAGTTTCATTTTGCTATTTTGCTATAAGGTGTTTCTTCGTTTGAGTTGCATTTAGTCGATATAGCAAACGATTTCAGGGAAATGTTAATTTCCTTAGTGAATTCTAATTACATTAAATTTGTACACGCGCGTCTACACTGCGAAGGTGACTATATAGTATATATGTGTACAAACTACAAAGAACAATAAGATAAGGCATAAACATCCTTATAAATAAGAATTTTAGCATTGCACAGACTGCGGTCAGCCACACCTGATGTTTAAAATATACTATACGTTTGCCTTTCCTAGAAGAATCTTTGTGTAAAATTTCAAACAAATATCTCTATAAATAAGAATGTCAAAATTGCGCAGTTTGCGCATGCGCACATCTGATTTTTAAAATTTGCGATATGCTTGGCTTTACTGAAAACATCTGTGGTTTTCAAAAAATATATAAATAATAAGGGTGGCATTGCGCACTTAGCGCATGCGCAAATTAATCGTCAAGATTTTTCTTTATTCAGGTGCCAAAGCTACCTGCCCACATTAACCGTTTATTTTTCATAGCTCAGGTCCTAGAGTTAGAAACTACCGAATTAAAACGATCAGACCCAGACGGCAGAGAAAGTAGCAGCAATAACGCACGCAACTTCATTGGAAAATGCGCTGAAAATGCTACAATTTATTAAATGTTTTTTGCTAAGGCACCACCTCAACAAGTGTTATAAAAAGAATTAATACAATAAAATTGGCAAACAATTTGAGGTCTTTCATTAAACATTTTCCCAGCTATATAAATTTCCATAATTTTGGTTGAGCTATCTTAGCAAAAAGACATTTGATAAATCAAGTTAAATTAATGAAAATAAAATGTTCGAGGTTCCAAAAACCGAATGTGTCTATAATCTACGACCACAGAAGAGCAAGATTCGAGTATCGGTCACCCCAGATCTACGTGGAAAATTCAGAGACGGATGGAGTAGGTTTAAGTGATTCTAACGTTATAGAAATGGTCATAAAAGAAGGTACAGTAGCGTCTCGATACTTCGAACACCAACATTTTCACCCTGTTCGAATTATATGTATGCATGTTTGCTTTTCTTTTCATTGATGTTGAAGCTGTGAAGTGGTGCGAGCCGTGTGATAGTTCGGATTATTGGGGTGTTCGGTCGGTCGTGGGTACGGATTATCGAGACCCTACTACTGTATATTATTATCATTTGAAGATTCGACGTTTTATGTACGATTCACATATTTCTCGAACTTTCGGCAGTCCGCGTACCAATGACTTGAAATTAAGAGTATTTAAAAAATACCTACAGTTTATTCTGGTATCGTAAATTGTTTACAATCCTAGGTATTAGATTTTAATTTACTTTACTTAGTCAGCTGGAGACAAACAGTCAATTTCAGAGTTCGGAAGGTCAGTCAAGAACCTAAAACAAAATTACACCACACGGAAACAGTACCAATTTTTAAATGAAAATGGAAACGAAGGAAAACAACCCCCCCTTATAAGTAACTGAAAAAAAAATAGCGAGCCTATCTTGAACTTGAACCGTGAGGTGTAAAATTATATAAATAAACTAAATCGGCCTAAAATGTATGCCTGCAATGCGAAAGATGCAACAAGCGCCCTCTAAATCATGCCGTTGTCACCATAAAAATCTGGGACCAGTCTCAAAATTCATGTTCATTAAGCGCGTTTCATTTGACACGGAACGCGACCTATTTTTGTAACGTTTGCTGCAACACAATCAACTAAACCCTCGTTTAATAGGCTAGATTAAAATTTCAAAATTCGGTAGTCCAGTATTGTTAATTGGAATGTTTAGGTCAATCGCAAAGGTTCGCGTTATACGTAAACTGCACAGCTTTGCCTGCTTAAATACTCGTTTTCGCTTAACATTAGGAAACTAATTCCACACTTCATTATCATTGTCACCTTCTGGAATACAAATAATTTGCTCTAGAAGTTGTGGTTCCTGGTAAGCGCTCATTCGACTCCATCCATGCACCGGGTGTTTTACTACATTAGTGCTCATCTAAGGGATGATGCTGATGTTCTAGGAAAACGTACGTATTTATTTAGAAGCAACCATTAAATTAAGGATTTCCTAAAATATTCAAAATAAGCACTGATTTCACGCGTGGTTTTAAATGACAATGGCGGCGAGCGGCGAACGCAGATGAGGATTAGCCAAACGTTGGGCTCTAAGCTATGTGAATTTGTGGACGCCCTCAGTATCTTTTAAATTCTTCTTAAACTGTCTTGAAATTTCTGTCAATTCCGCCTTGACCCTTTGCGTCAATTCTCTTCAGTGCCCTTCAAGTTCGTCGCCCACTCCCCTTTTCCTCAGAGAAGATTCATTGAGAACATTCATGTGGTCCTCAACTTCTCACATTAAATGCATTTCACATATATTCTGCTAAAGTTCCTATTGAGTCCTCTAGTTCTCCTCAAATTCCCTGCATGCTCCCCTCAAGGTTTATTCAATTTACTTATGACCTCAAATTGTTGTCAAGTTATTCTAAAGTTCCTATTAAGCTTCTCCTAAGTTCCTTGGGAAGTTTCTCTCGCGCTAGTTTCAATTTTGTTTCCACTTGCTTGCCCCAAAGAGGTGCATCTTCAAGTTTCCAGAAAACTTCTGTCAATTGTTTATTGTTTTTAACAAGTTCAAGAATCTTTCTGGTACTTATTTTCCAGTGATCAGTGATTGCATGCGTTAGAGAGCAAACCGCAGGAGGATGTGCGGCACTTTTCGGTGGATTCGGGCATAAAAATGTACAAAATTTACAGTGCGTTTAACTTTTTTTGGACACTATTAGAAATAGCGTTTAACCAAGAAAATGGATATTAAAATTAGAAAAAAATTGGAAATGCTTTATTTGTTCGAAATCACAATTGTCTTTGCCGTTGATTTTCTGTACTGAAAGCGGCTAGACTCTTCTTTTTCATTTCGCCGTGGACATAACAAAAAAGCTCTTAGGTACAGTATCCGAGAAAAGCAAAAGCACTGTGTTTTCCTATACCTACTGTTTTAGTGTTATTGATTAAGCACCTAATAAGTGAATTCTTTTATTCAAAATGTCGATGTTGAAACCCCTATTCCTACACCTATGCACATTTAATAATTCTTCTTCAAGGATATACCCAAACGAAGACGTGGGATATGCCCAGTAACGTACAACCAATAAATCTTAATTAGTATTCAATGCAAATTATAATTTGCCTCAATTACGTTATAATCAATACCCAAATTAGCTAACAAGCACCTTCCTGGCTAACCCGCGCGGAGTAAAACGGACTTAATTTACCGCGAGATCAAATTCGTCGCGATATGCAAATTTCGCATTATTTCATGGGACTGGTGATCCACTATTCCGTAGTGACCTTTCGATGTCCGATAAATTAAACTTCTAATTTGCGCTATAAAATTTTTTATGTTGCCAAAGATAATTCTTTTACACGTCGTTATCGGATCAAAGCTGTAAATTATCATAATTTGTAGTTAACACTTTTTTTTGGGTAGAATATTGATTGCAAATGTTTCAAGATAAGTTGCGTACCTACATATCGCACTTGATACTGAAAATTTGATATCTTATACATAAATATTAAACGTGTTTCCGCTCTTGTTGACCACGGACAATAGGTCGACTGCTTACTATGTTACGAGATCTGAACCATGACCTCAACAAGACTGAATCTGTAATTTGGCATCAGGTGTGTCTAAGATGATTCGTAACATCAGTGGGGGTTTTCACTAAGTATATAAAACAGTAAGAATTGGTAGCCACTAACTGTGAATCGTTTGGATGTTCGCACCCTTCACAATGAAATATGTAAGTGCTCTCATACTCTAATTAGTATTAGTTAAGTGTAATTTTCTGCTCTATTGCTTATTTTTACTTTCCTTTTCAAAAACTGTTTCCTTTTTTCCAATACTGAACCTTTTTGGTTATTCGATAATTAAAAAAATTAACAAGCACATTGTGCTCAAACATGATTTGTCAAATTTTGGCAAACAAGTTTTTTTTAGATTAACATTATTTTCGTTTCTTGGTGTTGTAGTTGCTCCAAATGAAAAATCATTTGATTATTGGTTTATTTGAATTTACTTCATTGACAAGCTCTATGTACCAATCATTTAATTTTGCTTGAATGATGCTTTCCAGTTTACGGATCAATGAACAAAAGCAATAACTTAACATTTACTCAGAAGACTAGTGCATAATAATTATGGTACTATAATATTAAATTGTTAATTTTAGATCAATCCTTTAATGGTGCATCTTTGTGATGTAATATTACCTACCATAATTTTGAAGGTCCCTCTTGTAATTTGCATACAAACAATTAAGGTACAAATTAGGTATGGATGCGGTGTAGGAAGTTAATTTCATAATTACGATGTTTCATGCTAAAATTACTCTCTTCCTTTTTAATAGCCTAAAAATCAACGAAAAGTCAATGCGTTTGATAAAGTTAACTTCGTGATCTTCATTAATCTAAAATGCAAAAGATAAACCTCATTAAATTATGTATTCATTTTCATGAGTAGTTGAAGCGTAATTGATGAAGTTGTAAATGAAACTGTTTCAATGGGGATGTAATAATAGTAATTAGTATTTTGCAACAAAAGCTCTAACAAGAACTAATAACAACCTTTCGCGTAGAGCTGCTTTTTTTATATTTTCATTACAAATAATTACACTATTTGAATTTGTTTTTGTATTTCATTCGGCGAGGGATTGGTAGACGTTACTTAATCGCAATTATTTGTAAATATACCCACGTGCAGGTGATCAGAATATTGTCGTGCACCTTCTTGCTTACCGTTTCGTAGTGGTTAGTGATGTACAAATTAACAAACAATGAATACTGACGACATAATTCGAAAGCATTAGTAAACTATTAAAACATTTTGTTGTTACATTATGATTGTTTAGTCATCTTCAATGTACCTACTATTAGAGGTAGCAAAATATATTTTTCATATTCAAAATAATCCTGATGTAATTAGTAATATATGCACACGCAATTCTCATTTGCCAGCATGTCTTTTTTCATTGTGCACGTAAAATTTATGGGACGACGTCGTTATAATAATTGTCGCTATTGTGGAAGCTGTGTACCAATTTGATATTGTGGGACGAAAAAAACAGGAACTGGTAGTAACATGAGTCTCCTATTGTTTCAAATCTGTCGCACTTCGTTACTGCCAAGTAACTTAATATGTGCGGAAGTTTAACATTCAAAGCAAAGGTTAAATTTTTTTGAAACAAAACGCGTGCAATACTGAAAATGTAATGGAATATGCTTGACTATTTCAGTTCATCGTCTCCTGTTTATTAGCGGTGGTTGCTGCGGCACCCCAATACAATCCGTACAACCAGTACGCTTACAACCCATACCGTCCAGACAATTACTCCCCATACCACGCTCAACCTTACGGTTATAACCCGTACCAACCAAACCCCTACTATCGTAATCCCACCGGATACTACCCAGGAGCCGTCCACCACCAACAATACCAAGCCCCTGCCGTTGCCGAAACAAGGGAAGCGCGTCCGGATGGTTCCTACTCATACAGGTTTGCAATTTACTCCAAAAGCAACGAGCTTATCTAACAAATCCGTTACAGCTACCAAACCGTAGATGGACAGCAAGTCCACTCTGAAGGTGCCTTAAGAGTGACCGGACCCGAAGGAGCCACCCCAGCGGTTCACGGATCTTACTCCTACAATGCACCCGACGGAACCCCAGTTACCGTCAATTACGTCGCCGACGAATACGGTTACCGCGCCCATGGTCCCCAAATTCCAAACGCCGACGCTATCGACCAATCTATCGCCCAGAACCTTCAAAGCGAAAGATACCACCATGGAGCTGTTCCATTTGTACCCAGCCATAAATAATTGATAAATCGACCGTTATTTATTTAGGCCCCGTTTTATGATGAATTAGATCCTAAAACGCGACCTAAGTAACTAGCAAAGGAAACGGTGAACTCTATTCTTCAATAAATTTGTAAAAAAATGTACACTTTTTAATGTAATAAAAGCTTTTTTATTTATGGTACATAACTAAGATTATTTAATTTGGCATCTTCCCAAGCAGATGGATAGTCTATCCAAAAATCATATGCCTACAATTGTATTTTAGTTTTGGTAGCTGAAGGTTGTTAGCTAACGGAAAACTATACGGGAATGGAAACTATATAATAGCATTGAATAAAAATTCAATGATAATGGTGATGACAGTAATTCCTATATGATGATGGCGAAGTAACGGCCTATCGATTCCATAAACAATGATCTTGGTTATCAGAAAATTGAGGCACGTTGGATTCTGGTAAATAAAAGATTGGCATGAGACATTACATTATTTGATCCGCTCTCACTAACAAATAACCTGCAGATGGTTTCGCAAACAATCAATCATTAAGTGCCAAAAGTGTAACCCTTAATGACAGAATTAGAGCCATTTTTGACTCTTTATTGTAATTCACATTGTACTGATCACAGCATCATTAGGTTGAAAATTGCGCACGATAGTTGACAAAGTTACAGCGATTGTGAGTGTATCTCGCAATTTAACCTGACCAACAACATAAGGAAGAGTGAATATCGCACATCTTATAGGTGGCACTATTTTTGTAAAACGGATGAACTTTCTTCAATAAGAAAGTTAAGTTGAATGTCCATAACAGACTGGCTAGACGTCGTCTCGCTTTGAGAAGATTCACAGCGACTTAATAACTTCTTTTCGATCCGTTCTCCGTTCAAATGGCAGAGTTTTTAGAGGTCACCCCTTAGATCTGTAGATATAACAGATATAACAATTTTCTCCGTTCGCGACATTCGAAACTAGTATGACCTAAACGTTCGCAATTCATACATGGTGAGCGTTCGATTAAGTCGTCGACTTGGATGAGAAACACAAGCGAATCCATTATCCAGGTTCTAAAAGTGGTAGTCAAGCATGATTTTGTAAAGACTCATGACGTGTAAAGTCATGCCGGATTTGATCAAAACTATGGCATTCGATGGTAATCGGTCCCAATTTAGATAAATAAAAAGGTAATAAGTTACGGCGAATAATGCGTACTTATTTCACATTCTGAAGGTGGTTGTTTCAGCCGAAGAGAACAAACCCTGTATAAAGGAAATGTAAACGTCAATTTTTTCGGAATTCACGTTATACCACATACGTGCGACCCCTTCAAAATGATCATACGCGATTTCAAAAAGTACGCGGTCTATCCCTCTAGCTCTACCTATTCGTTCAACCTTACCTAAGAAAGTATAAAGAGTGTCTCCCTTACCATCCCCTGTAAATTTTAGATCATATATTTACCGGGGCATCAGGTACATGAAATTTGAATGCTTTAAGATTTTGGTCTGCCGGATAAATAAATAAATAAATATCGGCTATCGGTGAACCTTCAAATTATGTCCGGGGTTGAAAATCGGGTAAGGTGATTAAGGGTCTTATAGATAATTTTATGGTCCAGTTAACCAACGAAAGCAGAAGGTAATATTATCGAGCGATATATACCCCACAATCCCTTACGGTTAGAAAAAAATCAAACGGGTAAAACCCCAAAATCTTCCCTTTTCTTAATTCCTTAGCCAATGATACCCACACAAGATGATGAACTAGGATTACATTGTTACAAATTCCAAGGAAAAATTACAGGGGGGTGATATCCGGAGATCTTGGAGGCTAGTTCCAAGAAAGCGTCATCATCTGGATAGTTGTTACGTACCCAAACCAAACTAAACGGAAATTTAAGAGTTTTTCTTTCCAGTGGTATCAGCTGAAGTGGTCAAATATACATACGTATTAATCCCGTAATTTCATGAATTAATTCCGGCTAGATTCACACTAATTTATTTATTATGTGTTCACTCAATGTTGTTCGTACCTGCACGTACCTAAAGTTTGTTATTTTTCCCTCTTTCTATGACGTTTCAATAGCTGTGATGCGCAGTTCCAAGAATAAAGATCGTTATTATTATTGTTATTAATATTTTCAATCGAAATCAGGAACATCATTTGTATTAACCCTGTATGATTTATGACTATGCTCCGACCCACAGACGGCAGTTTCCGGAATTATTCGTCCATCTTCCACTTCTTTCAAATCGAGGGTAAAATCTTGTTGTGGAGAATTTGAATAACAAACTCCTCTAAATTCCGTACTCGCGGTTTTGCAATCTATTACAGCAAGAAAATCTCATTATATGGCAGTTCTACATTCACATTGTACCCCATTGTAAAGGATCCAACTTCGGAGGCTGTGAGACCGTGGACTACATAACGTTTTATCTGTGGTTTCACTTTAAAAGAATCTACCATAGGGCATGTAGTTTTTATAAAGACCTATGTTCACTTTTTGGAGTGTAGCTACTAACATTGACGTCATTTTAACCCTTCTCAGTTTAACTAATTCGAGTTGGTTTTAAAATGAAAGTAGACGATCTTCAAAAGCGAATAACTTATGAACGGCCGAAGACTTTTTGTGTAAGCGGAAAATATTGAGAATTTTATTATTTCTTAAAGAGGGAAGAAGGTTTCTTTTGTAGGTCCCAAAAAATAAATGAGTAAAAAAATTCAATATCTTTAACACGGATCGGGAAACGATTTTTTCTTATAAATTTTCGCTCGTACATTCCCAGAATTTTCAAGATTCGACCACCTATTCTACCACCACATTAAAAGCCCTATCCTTTTTTTTAGAAATTGATTTTTGGTCCATACTACATAAATGTAGTCGCCCTATGTTAAAGGTCGTTTTGGTTTCTAATTGAACTTTTTCGTAAATAAACGACTAAATTGTGCACTTGAAAATATAAGTCTTATACGTTATGATGATTCATTTATAAAAGGCAAAGTTATTTATAGGAAGGTTTCTTGAGGATTCATTGGACCCCTTCGTGGTGATTCCGTTCCGTGATACGAAATTGATCATAATCAAAGTTTTGGAACAAACTGCCAAATTTTGTATATGTTTTGAAGCTTATTTCGCAATCGAATTCAATATAGTCATTTTATAAATACACACATTGTGCCTAAACCATTGCTCTAACAAAAAAATGTGATATACATAAGTACATTTTTATAGAGCTGTTAGTACTTTTTAATTTTAAAATTTTTTTCCTAAAAGCAATTCTGGCTTAGTTGCGAGCTAAAAAACACCCATTTCCTGTTTCTCATTTTCGCTTTTCGGTTGAGGCATTTCCGGGTGGTAAACTCATAGACCATATAGTACATGGACTGCTATTCGCCCTATGCTTTCAATACAAAATGGATGGTCACGGATAGAGGGCACTGTAGTCGTGGGTATGTGAATCTCAGGGTAAACGAAAGTCGTGTAAACACCACTAGGATCGCTTAAAGAGCAGCTTTATAGTAACCGCGTAGTACGGGAAGCTTTAAATGCTCTTCATTATTTGCTATACGTCCACAAATTTTGCTTTTTTGGGGATATCTAGGCGATTAATTAATTGACGTTTGTTAATTTATAGGTTGACAGTCTCAAATCGTGTCTCATCAGACAACTTCGGACAGACTCGTTTACCCTGAAACTCACATACCCAGGCGATATGGTCTACGGGTAAACTTTATTCCATTGATTTCAGCACATTTTTTTTCATTCCGAAACCGCTTAGATCAATTTTTTTGCAATTTGTTCTCGGTTACATGATTATTGAAAACAAAATGACTCCACTATGGAATTTTTTTACTATGGCGAGTATATTAAGTTTGGTTTGTTATCTCTTTAATTTTCTTTTTCAAATCTACAGTAACTAAAGACTTGTCTAACAATTCTAATCGAATCAATGAATTCATCAGACTACTCCTCATATCATCAAAATCATATCAGTCGAATAAACACCTCTAATTGTAAGTTCGTAATTCAATTCGTCATTCAATAAGTAATGAATTTCCATTTCCAGTTTTGCCGTCATGTCAAATAAAAATTAAAGCCATTCTTGTTTGTAATGTTAGGCAACTCAGATTGCACTTTAAAAGTCTCAGGCTAAGATCTTATGTAATGAAAGGAAATACCAAAGAAACTACCTTGCGATGTCATTCCCATTGTTAGCCCATTTCTGATGACGTCAGTTAGTGCCTAACCTGCTACTTATATTATTTAGTCAAATCCGAGTGGTAATAAATGTTTTAACATTTTGTGCTAAATGATTCACTCCTCAGGAAAAATTTCCCATGGAAATTCATTCACTAAAGATTCGTCTCCGAGAAATTGATTCCGCAGTATTCGCCAAAGAAAAACTACCGAAAACTCGTGAATTTTCTGGGGAGGATCTACTTGGGGGGCGAAGTGAAACTTTCGGGGCGATTTTTCTCTTTAATATCAATTTGACCTGATTTACGAAATTATATCTTCTACGTATACTTCCCCAAAAATTTGAAAATTCTTAGTAGCCTTACAACCCTCGGCATTACTACAACGTGTTGAAAAAAAAATAATAGAAAAATATTACTCAGCTTTATTGATGATTTGATGAACTCCTGAAAGTGCAGAATATTTGAAAAACGCTGTCAAAAGCCAACTCTTGCATGCGTGACCACCTTTATGGAGGAGGCGGATATACGTGAATTCATTTGGGTGCTTCACATGACAGGGTTTCCATATCTTTTGAAGCACAGTTGTATATTTTCGAAATTTCAAATACTGCTTCACAGCGATGCACCGAATTGGGGTAGGAATTTTAAAAACATTTCGTTAAACATTTGCTTCTTAATGGTGGTGGAGTGTTTCAGAAGCCCTGGAGAGAACAAGGTGTTGGATGGTGTAAGCAGGTCGTTGCATGAGGAGGGTGCCAGTCCAGTTTAGAAGGGCGAGCAGGTCTGTATCTTCTCCCCGAATTTCAACAGTGGGGTACTCATTTGCTCTTGCAATAGATTCCTTGACGAGAGTAGCCGCATCTTTAACTACTTGACGAACTACGAACCCCTCTGATGTCAGACAGGAAACTTTCTTTTGTCATTTTGATATCATAATTTCTAATTTCCGTAAATAAGGATAGTGACCGCAGAAAGCCTCTGTTGGCGACGAAGACGTTCTGCTTCTCGCTTTTGGCTCCAGCCTCTTTAGGGTACCCATAAAAAATTACTGATGTTCTCTGAAGGTTGTACTTAGTGACTGTTCATGCATTCCACGTATTTATTATTATATTATTAAGGATGGATGAAAGCTTTTCTCTCGACTGTCATGCTGCCTTGTGTAATAGGAAGCCGCCATCAACAACGAAGGCCCGCTCGGGGAGGTCAATAGCTTCAGTCACGGGAGAAAATATGTCATAGAAGAGCGACATTTTAGTTTTCCGCATTCCTGCATCATCGAAAATGGAAACAGAAGATGGTGCCAACCCATACTGAAAATATGATTTGAGCTGTTCTTTTGAGTGTTTGAGGAATGTGAATTTTCGAAAGATGATGTACGAGACAGGGATCGTAACCTTGGACTTGAAAGATTTGAGATAAATTACTCGGTCTTTTCAATGGAATTTGACATCACTAAAGTGCATATCGTCATTTTCTCCTCGGTCAAACGGTCAAACTCGGCATCTGACAGCAATGACTTCAGATTCATCTTGTCCTGTAGATAAAGCTGGCAAGATTTAGATTTTAATGTATAAAAAATGGCCACTGGCGTGAAAGCAGGACAACGTCTGTTGTACACTTTTCAAGTAAAAGTACCAGTCTCAGCCTGGATCAATAGTTTGGCAATGGTCACCATCTTAAAGTACTGTACAGTTTAGTTATTCGAGTCCAGATAGTTTTGTGATGAAACTGTGCAAAGCTGATTGGTCATTCAGGAGATGTGGCGTTCCAGCATTGCTTAGTACTTCCAAAATAGAGTCATTCTCATTTTTTACACCACACTGTGAGCCAAAACCAAGTGAATTCCAGTCACGCTAATCCCCACGAGATGCATTTTTTCACAGTGACCAAAAGTCAGTAATTACAGATATCGATTTCTAATTGCGTACTTATTTTAACATACAAACCAATGTAGATTGTTTTTGTTGTCATGACAACATCTTGTTTATAACAGAATGTTTGGAGCAAATTCACTCTACAGGGGTAGTTTCAGGTTAAAGTTTGACAAGTTGCCTATTTTTTATAGGGGAAGATAGAGTGTGAAAATGCTTAATTGCTTGTTGAGTAGTCCACTCACAGGATTGAAAACATCCATAAATTTCGGATAATTCTAGTAGCAAGGTTATTTCCTACTGACAATCATATCAATATAATTTAATGGTGACTTTAATTTATACTAAAATTTATACTGTTCACATTGTCGTTTCGTTCTTCGTATTAATAAATACAAAAATAATAATGCCGCCTTTCAATCTAGATTGTAAGTTGCCTACGCGTAGGCGCTACTGAAATCTATAATTGTCTATTTTATCTTCTTTCTATTCAAGCCATTTATGCAAAATTGTTCCGTTTTGGTGGCTTTGATTTCTTTTGCTAGTGCAATCATTTAGCGTAATTTGTTCTTGTTTGCGTACCCTTTTTTGAAATATATGCTTTATTCGTTCAGGTGTGATTAAAAAATTCCTCTTTTAAAATTTTGTTTAACACAATGAGACTTTTATATATGAGTCATGCATGCAGTTGTAAAAAAGAGCTATTTTATAGATGGTAAGTGATGCATTGGTGTATCTTCTTCATCACCAATGCAAAATGTATTTAGAGATGAGATTTTTTCAATACGTGGTTTTGTTCCTGAATAGAAAATTTCATTCAGAGCTTTTCCGGTAGGCATGGTTGCAATGGATGGATGCAACATTACCTCTTACCTCTTTGAATAGTGAAACCATTGATATAAATTCAATGGTGAAAATATAAATCGTTGAATGAGATAATATATGGAACGGAATTATCCTGATATTTTATAAATTCGTCCGATTTCTTTGATGAAATTTAAAGCGTTTTCCCGTTTTCAATGGGATTAACGTCATTCCGTCAGGACGTTTTCCGTCTGAGCGAGAGCATCCTGTTGGTTAGAATATAGAAGGAATTCCAGCTGAACGAAGTGATCTATGAATTAAATCATTAGTTTCGGAATGGCGGCTTCATCTTCCAGAGCTTCCCTTGCATGATAATCCATGGCATCTAATCGAATCTACTTGAGATCCACAAAGACATTTATGAGGAGCACAGATTCTACTGTACATCCAAGGCGAAGGGCAATTGAGATACGAAATGTTTCCTTAATGAGATGTGTTGGATTGATGATATGCCGTTAAGCCAGGATCCAGAGTACGGTTTTGTAGAAGCTAATAATCTGGATTGGTCGATTTCGGAATCTGTTGAAACCAGTTAATCATTCAGTTAGAATGAAGGGTTGGGTAACCGATTCGTCTGCATAGATGCTTGGGGTTTAAGGAATATATACTAACACACAAAAACGTACATTCATATGTTCTTTGTAACAAGAATGATAAAAGAGACCCATTTTTGGCAGGTTTGGACAGTTTTTGGGCTGTAACTTTCGGCCGGGTAGTCTACGTAGATGAAAAACAATAACGACTTTTCTTGTATCCTTAAGAATATGCGTACCAATTTTCAAAGCGTGGTCTTATTATTGTTTTGGCCACATCTGAGAAATGATGATGAGAAGTAATAGCTCTTCCCGAATATCTGACCTTATGGGCTGATATTTCAATTTGTTGATTTTGAAAGATAAACGCCCATTTATCTTAAGTTTATCGCAGGTGGGAAACTAGCGTTGCTGCACGTAAACGGTTTTATTTGGGTTCAATGTCAGCTTTTTTACAGAGCCAATTAAATATTATCCCTAGATCCGTTTCTACTCCTTGTCTTAGGTCAGTCCATGAGTTTGTTGAATATACCTACAGGGTGAAATTTTATCTGGAACACTGAATATATCTTCAAAACAACATTTTTTAAACAGAAGCTCTTTATGGTACCTATACAAAATTAGAAAAAGTTTGCTACCCATATGCTACTATGAAAGTGAAATTAATTATAATAATATTCATTACACTATTAAAAGTAGATCGTATCTTGCCATGGAAATACTGCTGTTCATTCTTGAAGGCCTCAAAGAAAACTTGGATTTAATGTTTGGTGCGGAATTATTGGATTGAATTGTTGGACCTTTAATTTACGATGGAAATTGGACAGGCCAACGTTATCTTCATTTTCTACCAAATGAATTTCAACATATGTAGGATGGGTTAGATTTGGAAACACGACGTAATTTACGCTGGTTTCAACATAACGGTGCCCCGCCGCACAACCCACGAGGGCACCTAAACCAACTATTTCCAATTCATGGATAGGTAGGAACGGGTCGGTCCTTTGGGCACCTTCAATTTTACATTTTTTTCTTTTCGGTGTTCTAAAAGGGTTTAATTTATCAGCGAACGTATGCAACAAAAGAAGAACTACGTGATGAGGTAGTAAATTCGTTTCGCAATTTAGATGGTAGGATAATACGGAAAGATGTAAATTCTATAGCGAAAAGATGCTGCTTGTGCATAAATATTAATGATGAACATTTTGAACATTTGCCGAGACAGATTAATTTTTTGACATGTAATTACTTCAAAGTAGAAATTTATTTGTGTCCCTAAAGTTTTAAGTTAAATATTATAATTGACTGGCTAATTAAGAGGACAAAAATGTTTCCCATGGCAAACTCTGTTTTTACTACTCTCAATTATATAACCAGTTCTGCATCATGTTTATTTGTCAAAGTAAGTACAACGAATCTTATATCACTGTAAACAGAAAAAATGCACTTTTGAAAAATGTCACAGACAACTATGGCTGCCATGAAAAAAAATGTAAGTTTGAGTTATGTCTCGAAAATTACAAAAGAAGAATGGAAATTAATAAATGTATTATTAAGCGGAAAAAAATCTACAAATATCTCATATCTAGTAAACTGTGGATTTTTCAAAAAACAAAGGCATATGTTGTATAACCTCTTAAAACGAGAACTCTTTTCTCATTTAACCGAATCTCTATGTCTTACGGTTTTCGAGATCCTAATGGTTAAAATGAAAAAAAAAACTCACCCTGTATACACAATAAATAAAGTGAGTTCCAATATGGTTCTTTGCGGTATAGGGTATACCACACTTCTTCCTTGTTAGCTGTGTCTCCAATCTTTGATTGATTATTCGATATATCATATTATATTATAATATTATATTATAATATTATATTATAATATTATATTATAATATTATATTATATTTAAGTAGCTATGCTGCTATGGAACCTAATTAATATGCAAGTAGGTTTCAAAAACATTGGCGAGATATCTTACAACCGAATTCTGGCAGAATGGAAATGTCACTGCCATTTTAAATTTTATAGGGCATACGTCTTTATCAAAGATAAAGTTCATGTGATCGGCTAAAGGCTCTGCAATTCTATTACTGATTAATTTCTAGGTTAAATGTTATCCTGATGTATTTTAGGTTTCACGTTGTGTACCTATATTATAAATAAGTAAAGCGCACGCTGGTCCCCAATTCGTCTTTTGGGATTGGGAGACATTTATCGGTATATATTTTGCTTATATTGGAGAAATGGGCGTTGAAGGTATTTGTAATTTCTAAAGGACCATTTGTAACATTTCCGTCCTCGATACATACTGTCTTGATTTCCTTTTTGATTGGGGAACAACATTTCGTTAATAGTGGTCCATGGAATTTTAGAATTATGTATCTGTATTTTTATCTACTTTTATTTATAGTAGTTACTTGCCGCCCTTATTAATTTGTTAGTGAAGCTTCAATATTTTATGTAAGCTTCCCTTTTTCTAGATATTTCTTTGATATGTGAGACGTAGTTTCCAAGCTTTTCTTTTACGGTCTTTTCGGCTTACGCGTATTATGGATGCTATACAATATTTGCCGTCTGTTTTTGTTTTAATCAGTATATGTTGAGGTGCATTATGCAGCATCTGAAAACTCTAGTTTCAGTCGGATGGATTGAATTTTGAGAACGGTTGCTGTTTTCAAATCGTCTTAAAATTAAAGACCGCGGGTAAAATTTTGAAGATAACGCTATCATGATTTTAGTAAAAAAAAAACTTCACAAGATCCCAAACCTCATATTACCTAGCAACTCATCGATTTGAGCTAAAGATTTAAACATATTCCCGGCCGAAAAATGTGAAGTTTATCCAGACATTTTTTAAACAATTTTCAGTTTAGGGTTTGTCTCTAGTCTAGATAGCTTAGAAACTGTTGTAATCTTTGAAACCATTTGAACTTACATATCTGAATTTCGCGGTCAAGTTCAACAATTTTCATACATAATACACCAAAAAGGAAATGATTTACTTTCGTATTCTAGAAACGCTTTGGCATTGAGAAATAGAATTTTTTCAGAAAGTTTACCAAAATGTCGTTGCATAAGAGAATATTGTTTGTTCTGTAATAAACGTGATTCATGTTAAACGTATTTTAAGTAACTACTTACTTAGAGATGTAGACAAAGCCTTACTGTATTTTTAATTTTAATGATCGATATTCAAGCTAAGATGACAAAGGTTATAAAGCAAGAAACAATATGAACTCCTGAAATAACGTTTGTTTTCCCGATGGAATTACGATGATTCCTCAATTGCGATTATATAAGATCGAGAAGAATAGTATCGCAGTATATCATTGTATTGGAACGATTACACAAATTTAAATAATCGTAAATTTGCAATTCATTTCAAAAAGAGATAAAGGTTGGGCCGAGTTCAAGTAAGACAACGGAAGGCCGAAGGTTCCCATGAACCTGCAGCTCTTTCTATCTGGTCTATGCACCTACATACTATCTTAAACTGCATCGATTACTTGCATCACAAAGACACGATGAGTCGTGGACAACTAATTATCAACTTAGTACAATAGCAATGCGCAATCAAAGAAATATTTTCTCCGGTGTGGTTAGACTTACTTAGCGAGATATACAATTAAATCGCCTTAAATCGATTGTAAAACAATAAATTTAAATTGTTTCGGAATTTGCATTGAAATGCCTGAATGACAACGTTCCCATCTGCATTTTATTTATCTGTCGTGAATTTGTAAACTGCAAATCGCAGAGGTGGTGGTAATTTCCATTTTTTTACATACCTAGTTTAAAGAGCTTTATTTACTGAATTTGGTTGAAGTGGTGTTGGTATCGTTCTGCACAGGGCGCCGATTCAAAAGTACTAGTTTCCAGGATGATATTTTCGGATAGTTAATAAAAAGTGAACTTTGAGTATTGGTGTATGGTCATTTTTAATAAAAAGAAGTAACAAAGGTAAAACTATAGCGTTAGAGCTGTAACCTTTAAAATTTTAAATTGAATTAGCATTAGAGCGTTAGTAGCAGGCAAATTTCGGTTTTTCTGGCACACCTTCGAAAGTAATCGCAATTTTCTGGATTTCTTCACAACATAATATTAACTGTTTAATTGCGCAACGTTTCCCTAATGTCACCATCATCGTATCTTCTATGGTTTCCGAAATCTTCATGATAGACATCATTATCTTGGATACAGTGTATAATAGTCCCCAATAGCAAATAACAATAACGTAAAGGTACTCCTAGTAATTACGATAAGTCGTTAATTGAATAAATTAGCAGTTGTGATGTAATTTCTGCATTTGGGTTGCATATTTCTTTTTTCTCATGCAAGCCATCGTACATTTCCCCTCTGCCATTTTTCCAACAACTGTATGCAACGTAGGGACCTAAACAGTTTATGTTTCCTCATCCTCATCCTTGTGAGAAACCAATTACTCCCCGTAACAAACAAACAAAACTGTGTTTCCCCAATTTCAAAAAACGTTGCAACGCCAACTTGGCTAAAAGCCGAAGTAGAAGAAAATCCGCTAATAGAATAACTGGCGTGCTACCACCCTGAATGTTCTCTCATTGTCACCTCTGCTTCTCTAAGAGTCCAGCAGCGCAACCCTAGCTCGGTGGAGACGGAACGCATTCCACGTTGGCGGAAACCTACGAAAACTAAAAACAAAATTGTGGGCGCCACCAGGTTTACTATTAAACCGCTATTAAAAGTAAGTGGAGCCAGGCCGTAGATGTTAAAAATGAAAAAAAGGTTTTCGCCATAAGGCGAGTAACGTTATCGCATTTTCCATTAATTGATTAGTACCTCCCGAAAGGTTATATAAGGGATTATTTATGTGTACAAAGGAAAATCAGTTACTTATGGCATAAATATTCATATAAATAAGAAACTTAGCATTGCGCACGTCTTATTATTAGAATATGCGATAAGCTTGTCTTTGCGAAAAGCATCTGCTACGTTAAGTTGCACTCCCTTTAGACATAGAGGCTTTAAGAAAATAAGTGTGAAAAAATTGCAAAGGACCCAAACAAGGCATGAAAAATGGGCTAAAGGAGACGTATCGTAAGAGCACCTGAAATAAGAAACGATCGATTCAGAAAACGTAAAGGTAGAACCAATAAAAGGGGCGCATCTAAAAAAAACAAAATGGAAGCGCGAAGGAGTGCTGAAGAAGATGTGGAAGAATGAGTGACAAAAAGATGGGCGTGAATAAAGACTAAAAAGGTATAAAGGAAAGTAAGGAAGTGGTGATAAAAAACGGCATAAAGGGAGAAAGTCGCGCTAAGAATGGATCCTGTGTTTAGAGGTTTGTAGCTTGTGTGATTTCAATTTTTAATTATACTGTTTGACACCTCAGCCAAGAAAATTTTTAACAGTCCTGCCTTTAGAGCCCTAAAAAGGGAGTTTTTAAATATTTTTTAACTCCAAGCCTATGAGCGCTTAAAAGTACTTTAAGTTTACATGTACAGCATATGAGCATTTTCAAGAGCCTTCTAGCACATTCTGAAGTGTTCTAGATCCTTTATATTTAAATATTTCTTAAGATTCTTTAAGAGCTAAAAAAATCTACCGACCTTTCTAGGGACTTTCAAAACCCTTCAGGTGTTTCTAAAAGTCTTCCAGAGGATTATTACAAGATTTAAAACCTAAAGAGTCTTAAAAAAACTTCAAGAATTGTCGAAAGTCATCTAGAGAAGTAGAGTTATTTCGTGTCATTTGGGTTAGTTAGCTCAGCACAGCTATTGTTCCTTTTAGAATTGTTTGTAATTGAGTATTTTTTGTTTGGTTAGAGTTTATCGCACTTATAGGTGGTTTATTATTATTATTGTGTATTTAATTGTTTAATTGCGTGTTAAAATGTAAGGACATCTGGTCGTTTGCGAAAAGTTTTGTTTTTGGACGAAATTTAATTATAAGTGGGCACGCGTTCCTTTGAAAGTGGCGCTATCAAGTCAATTGGCGGTGTTTTGGAAAATCCCAAAGTAGGAGATTATTAAGTGAAATTCAGAAGCTTTTAGCAATTGTGTGAGCCCATATCGCAAATCTTGCACGACCAGATTATTTGGATTAGAGAAAAAAAAACTGTAAGTAATTTAACATTTTTTAATTTTTAATTATAGGCCGTCTGCGTGCGGGGTATTATGTCTAAACAGATAAGCTTCTTTTTGTTTCAGGGATTTTGTTCTAATTATTTCATGTGTTTCGGAATAAATGTTTGTCATTGTCAATAGATTAATTGTGTGTTTATTCGAATCAATTGTGCGACCCGGAGAGTTTTTTTCATGTTTGTTAATCATTTACTAGAAATTGCATGACAGTTAGTAATCATCCATTTGAGTTTATTTCGAAGATTTTATGCCCAATCTAACTAACCGCTATGGGGAATCTCAAACCCAGGGCCGGATTAAGGTTTCTGTAGGCTAGGTACTAAACACATCTTACACATCAGAGGGGCCCTATTCCTATACAAAATATGTTATAATTTCAACAAACGCCAAATTTAGCCTGATATTAGTTTTTATTGCCGAAAATCTTCGATAATATAAAGCGCAAAACAGACAGACATTAATATATTATGACATACTAGGAAACCGCTTTAAAAACAGGAAAAACAAAATCTGTATAAATCATAAATAGTACATCCTTCAACTAGGGCCCTTAAGGCTCTGAACTTGGGGCTGTAGCCTCCAAATCGCCCCCCCCCTTTAATCCTAGGCTGCTCAAACCCTGGTTTTTTAAAATGGACATTGGAAACTTATGAATTGGGCATATACAGGGTGGCACAACGAAAACGAAACAGACTGGAATACCTCATAAGGAAATAGTTTTTGAAAAATACGCAAAAACAGGTCAATTTTGGTTGGAAGGGGGACATATTTTATTTGAAAATGTACATCCCTGGCGTCAACCCCCTATGCACTTGAAGTACTTCAAGTAGTAGTCGCAGTACTCGAAGTACCTCTCGAAGTAGTCGAAGTAGTTCGAAAAAATGAAGATCGACAGGTTTTTAATGTCTCTGATTTCCCACAACAAAGAATTACAAATGTTTATTAGCAACCTGTATTAATTTAAAAATGTTCTGTAGCGTAAAATCGTTAATACCTATAGACATATATAACACAGTAATATTTCTAAATGTGTGTACTCTTTTCAGTTATTACCAGGCTTTATAGTTTCATGTTTTTCTCAATATTTGTGATCACCGTATATAACCAGAAGGAGAGCAGATTCGTATTAATATTGCATTCTTGTAACTTATTGATAGTAATACTAAGATACTAAGATGCTAAGAAAATTTTCATTATTAAATCACACTGTAATTTCATATGTAAAATACTTGTGTTAATTTGTACCTAAATTTATTAGACCATGCCTAAGTGTATCTTCCGTAATAAATATGAATAATCATGAATATGAATAAGAATAAGAAACATTGTCAAAATACAAAAAATGTAACGAATTTGTAAATATCTAGCTTGCAGAAATCATCGAATTTGAAATACCCTATCTTCCCTAGTTTCGGAAAACAGAAGCATGATCACGCATGGACATGCACAACACATGTCCGGGCCGGTGCAATAGAATTGCAAGAACGGAGTCGAAGTACTTCTGGACCTCCAAGTAATCTAGAATCTTGAAATCGACTTAAAGTGGGACAACTTGATCATTTTGGCCGATTGTTAAGGTGCACTTTCCGTACACATTCCATTTGGGATCAATATGTTGTCTATAGATCCCGAATTAACAATGTTTCCAACTAAAATCTTTACAAACATGGTTTTTAAGTACACTTATAGAAAATAATTACGACGTTCATAGAACCGCAAGTTACAACATGTTGTTGTAAGTATATGAGCAAATAAGTAGTTTAGTTTTCCTCGAATCCTTCACCTAGCTGGAGGCTTAGTCACATCATTGAATCTAATCATTACCTACCTACGTTATAGTTGAATTGATGATTAAATAATATCAGTAGGTATCCGTGATCGATTAATAGTTATTTATATAACAAGAGCGCGAAGTTCAATTTCGCGCATTGAGACTGAAGGTATTTTGACGAGGCGAAGCCGAGTTAAAATATCAGTCAAATGCGCGAAATAACTTCGCGCTAGCGTTATATACAATATTTTTTCTACAACTGAACCGATTGTTAATTAAATTGCTGTTTAAGTTCAACTTTTTCCCGTGCGCGAAATACTTTTTTTCACTGTTGACGATTTCGCGCACGTTGTCAAGAGCAACCTTACTTATTAATTAACCGATTAAAAATCTAGTACTTCGCGTTTCGAAATCCGTCAGAAAATGACAGGTTTTTTTGACAGTTGTAGAAAAAATATTTTTTTGGTGGTAAACGAAATTGGCTCGTACTTGTCCAGATCCAACAAGGTATAAGATCATGCACCCATTTTAATCCAAAATGTACGTACTGACCCTTTCACTCTGTTGCAGAAAGGCAGCAAAATTTTCTGCATAATTCATGACTGCCAACTCTTTGTGCTACTGGCAAAAGCTTGAGAAACACAACACATATCGTCCAAGTTAACATAAGGCATGTATATTTATGATTCAGTTATGTAAAGTTGACGTCTAACATAGGAAATTATTCATCATTTTGCCTTAAAGCGAGCATGTTTTCTTGTGCGATTTTTGCGGAAAAACGTATCTTCCAGTTTATACAAATGCTTGCGCAAAAAATTAGCACAATCGAATTTAATCCGAGGAATTTCGTTTTGTAAAGTAACTCGTGACAGAGGTGTTCACCTGTACATAGATTTGAAATTAAGTCATGATTAAATCACCATTTAACCCAATTAGGGTCGACACGTTCACGAGTACGGCATTCTATATTCTTGTAGCTCCTCTTCGTTTGATCTGTATCATCTGCAATTGTGTTGAAACTCGTGAAAAATGTTTTATTACAGCTGACTCTGAGATATGAATGGGTCTATGAGCTTGATTGAAGCTTGACGTAATGACTAAGAAAGGTTTGGCCCCTGATATTTGGTGGATGATCTAGGATTTAATTTCGCGGCGTTACTACTCATTTGCGCAATGGAAAATTAAAAAAATGAATTAATTACGGATAAAGGAAGAAGGTAAGTTAAAGCAATTTGTGTCGCCCAAGGCTCCTAATCTGTACATAACGCTTATTACATTTTAAACACGAGGCACTATATCGTCGTTAAATCTCAGCTAATCTATTATTACGATTAAGAACGCATAAATAATTAAGTAATATAATTAAAATACTAACATATAATTTAGAACGTGACGCGCGTCTTAACTAAAGAAGAAGAGCAAAAATGCAAGGTTAAAGCCTCTTACTAAAATGACTTTGACTTTAACGTATAAATTGACTGCACTATTTTAAAGGATGCTAAGGTCACTTACATGACAGAAACCATTTGTTGAACTCTTTACGTTGTGTAATGAGCCTATAAGTTATCTATTACTAAGCGTTTATGACATTTAATTTCTCAAGCTAACGGAGAAAGTTACTTCGGCGGTTAATTAGGAAACAAGATTGGTTCTGCAATATTATCTTTTGCCAAAATTTTCGAATGCCTTTTTGGACAGACTTCCTGTATCTCCATCTAAATCGATTTTTTGATTGTTAACGAGCGATTTGTAAATCAGCGACGTGACAGTAGCTTTCAATTAAACTGAACCGATATGGATGTCGAGGAAATAGTAATAGCGCATAAAAAGTGGCTGAATGTCTATTTATCGTGTGTGATTCTTTAGTTGCAGTCATTGAAAGTAACATCTTAAGAAATATTATGGAATGCAGCTTCTTCGTTTTGTGGGTGCGATTGTTACAAGTGAAGTAGATAAACTCACTATAAATTACGGGATCTGAGCAGATAAAGCACGCATAATTTATATAGTAGTTCCTATGGCGCGCTACCTTCGTAAAGAAGAGAGCTTTTTACTTTTTAACAGAATTAGGTGCGTTGTCATTGTGTAAAACGTGTCTTTTATTCATGCAGGTAGATTGAGTTGGAAAGGTCATAAACTGAAGAACTAAAATGTTATTAACTCGATTACTCTAGTGCGTAAGTTCATAAAGTTTGATGAAATTTTTATTGAAAACAGTGTATAAAATGTATAATTTGATGTTAATGTAAAGTCAACCTTGTACCAATTGTACAGTAACCCATTTCAACTATTATTGAAAATTGTATGTATAGGTTTTGTTAGAAACAACAGTCTGAAAAAAGTCAAGACCACGTCGCTTCGCGCTGTTATAATTATATGATGTGAAATAGAAGTTTGAGTTTTCATATTTCTTAACATAAATATTGACCTTTAATTGTGGTTTCATCACATATAATTATATCTCCGTTTTGTACCTTTTGGGTATAACAAGGAATTGATCCATTAAAATTATGCTTTTATAATGATTAGCTAACTTTAATATTATATAAGTGCGTAATTTCTTTATGAAGTTATCATTAATTCCACATAAGTTTCAATCCAACTCCAATTAAAGTTGCATTTAATATGATTTACTAGGAAGGAAGATCGCAAATATTCCCCTTAACTAATTTGGGAACTCATTAATTTGGCGAAGTCGTTACTAAAGAAGATTACGTTACAAACGTGAGATGCTAGCTTCAATTAGTTTAAAATTTTTCGAAGCGATTGTTAAAAATGAATGTTGTCCATATTTTATTAAATTAAAGATTTTTATCAAGCTTAGCTTATGTTATTAACGTACCGACACAATGGACTACAATAATGTATTCAATAAAGAAGGGAAGGTATTTCCTGGTCATTTATTGCAAAATCGAAGGTGCTCATGAACAATAAATGTCTTGTTGTGAGGATGAGCTAGAAATAATAGAATGTAGCGAAATGAAATTCTATCCGTTTATTATTGAACATTGTGATACAATGATCGAAAAGGTAAGTCACAATTACACACCTAAAAGATTTTTGACAGACCTTCGAAGCTTACATTATAATCAACTAAATCAACTCACATTGTTACCACTAATTAAGCCATCTACCAAAAGATATGGGAGATGAATACGACGAAAATAGGCACGGGAACAACTATATTGGTGGTCGGTGAGCTTTCTTCACCTGAGATGGGAACTAACGCAAGGGATTGATGGTATGTACGCATATATTGCGATTTTGGGTTGCGGTATGACTGCAGTCTGCAACCATGGAAAATCATCATGTGTATTGAGGTGTGTTTTTTGACAAAGGCAAAGGCCCTGAAACGACACGAACCCACTGTAATATTATCTACTTAAGGAAACACTTCCATAAAAGTGCAGACAAGTAGGGTTATAATAAAAATATCAAGTATAAATTTTAGAATTTCATTAGTCATATTAATTTATTTATCACCCGGAAACGATTGAATTTAGGTACATTAAAAATTGTGCTTCAAATTGACAGAAGAATTGAAATATCGAATAATATACAGGGTGTTCCATAAAAAAATACTTTATAGTCAACACTGTAAATTTAAATTATTGCTGCCTATTAGGTTGTATTTGGTGTCAAATGAAGCGCGCTTAATTAATATGAATTTTGATGCTAGTCTTAGATTTTTATGTTGACATGAAACCGAAAAATTAATTAAACAACGTTTAATTTTGGAACGCTTTGTTACGAAATCGTCGAGCGAGCTGCAAAATCCAGCGTCCCCTTTCAGTATTTGGGGATTCCTATAAAAGGTATGCACTTTGGTTCTGTTCCGCTTGATGCTTGCTACCGTTTTCGTGTCTCGTAATTCTGTTCTATCTTATTCGTCAGTAACCGATCGCCTGTTCTCTGAAATCGCCGCTTCCTCCGTCTGGTTGCCTGAGGCAGTTCTGAAACCACCGACCTTGACCAGAAGCAGGGATTCCGAGTCTGCTGGTGGCGCTCGAGTTACCATACCAAAACAAGTCGATTTTCATTTCATCTTAAAGAAGTCGACCTTGTATGAATTTTAGAGGCAAGGCTCTTTTTTTCTGTTCGTCCGTCCGTCTGTCCGCCCGTCCGAGGCAAGGTCCGAGTTTGATAGCTTATAGCTCTCGCACCTGAGATGTCTTATTTATTAATATATTTTCTTGAAATTTTGACTACAGATGCTTCTGTAACAATTTGAGCCTACTCTCTACTTTAAAAACATACGTAACGTAAATACTTGCATGGCGATATTTGTTATTATTAATTTTGTTAGAAGATATTATTGAATTAAGTATTTAAAATCGCATTATGCCCAAGTATATGCGGCTGGGATGTATCCATATTTTTAACTGAGAACTATTAGACTTGGTGTTTAAACTTTAGATTTAATGTAATGACGTCAACCATAATTCCTTTCACAAAGCAGTTAATCTATAAATATTAAATAAAAAGTACTCGAAACGTTAAAATGGCGTAGTCTGCTCAGTCGTTGTCATATCCTTTAATTTCTTAAAAAACAACCAGTTATTGCTAGGTACACCAGTATGAGTCGATATATCAACAAATCTGAATGTACGTCAGCAGTTTATTTCTTGAATCGGCAATGCTACTATTTCTTTGTAAGAAACTTTTGGGACGAAGAACGTGAACTGGAAGCACTTCCTAAGTATAGCGATTGAAATATTGCTACACTACTTATTGCCAACAAATAACTAACACTTATTTACATAAGACACTTAAATCTTGAATCTTCTCATTGCCATTATTATTTATGATAGCATAAAACTACATTTAGTAGTTTTACAATTTATAGCATTAATATAATTCGCACACGACTTACAATTAATCATACATAATTGGTAACCGTGCCTCACTTAATTATATATTGTTTAGGTGTTAACAAAGTAAACAATCTAAGTACATATTTAAATTTCAGGGCAAGATTTGACCTCTAACCCGAAGTTGCATAGTGAAGTATTTACAAAGAACTCCAGATTCCGTGTGATGAATTACTTTCAGACAATATAAAATCATAAATTGAATTTGTGAACGCTTCTTTCAGTATTTTATTTCAGCACCTATCGAGATAGGCGATGTCCCATTACTTTAAGAAATTCGCAGAGAAAGGACAAACTTTTGCGTATGAAGTGATAAAACTTGATCTGTGGAAACATTTTGGAGAAAAAAACCGGCCAACAGAGGATAATTTGGTCCGATGCAAAATGAATCTAGATTTTTTTAAGCGACTTTTGGTCCTCAATGTATAACTGAGCCTCTAAAAAAACAATAACTTTGCTAAAATTATCAGCAGTAGGATAGAATGTCAAAAAATGTCACAAAATCACAAGGTATAATAAATGGGACATTAATAATGTGCGACACGTTGATTTTTCAAGGAATATTACGAAAACTAATTATTAGACGGATTATATTTCCTTTCACTATTTGAATGTAATTGCAGGTATGCTCAAGAAAATTGTTGCAATTGCCAAAAGATTCAACCTAGACTGCAAGCGTGGAAAGTTTTTAACTGATTTGTTGATTAATTAATAGTCAATAGGTCAGCGATCTAGGTTCGAGATATAATTATACCCATCGTAATGTTCTCTTAATGCTCAGGGAATAAATCAAAATGGTTTATTATAATCCGCTTTGGTAATGGATCACTAATTGGCATTGCTACATGTGAGGCCTTGCAGTTGAAGAAAATTGATGTTTTGCAAAAATTCTTGATCTTCAAAATTTTATTAGGGCGACAATTTGATTACATAATTTTCTTCTAATTGTCACCCTTAGTGGAAACCTTAGTGTGAAATATGAATGTTTGGACTTTCATGTCTGAGTAATAATTGCAATGTACATACGCAATTCGTTTCTCTGTAAGTAATTTTATAGGAGGACAAAAATTTGCAACTTTCATTTGAAGATTTCAATGCGCATTAAATCGTTCTCGTTTACTCCATAATCATGATCTTGATGGTTACATTAATTTATTTAACGCCGTCATCACGTAAATCATGTTGTAAAACATAATTTCCACCGATTGAATGGAGGTATTATAAAAGACATGAAGATAAACATCATTCCTGGTGTAGTTATTTAAATCTAATAATCCAGAATTACTTCACTTTTTGATCATCACAGTTTACCATCAGCGATGACGTGCATTGGAACTTGATTTCTCAATTTCGGTACAAAATTAATCCGCCCTAGGGGCTATTAGTTATATAGACATACCTACCTTGTTTATTATATTCATTCGGTTAATTAAGGTCGAATTCTGAAGGCACGAAGCATCTTTAATATTCTACAACAGTTCAAGTTATATTTTGTTGATTCGGTGATAAATGGAACCCAAATAATTTTTATACTTAAAGAAACATTTTTTGAAATTCAACCGTTTTCGGTGACTTTTAATCGAAGCAGATTTTTCAAATCTGGTTTTTTAAAATTATCTTTCACAATTCACACATTCACAAAATAAAATTCTCTTTAGTACTTAATGCCAACAAAGTAACTCTTTAAGCAGCTAGGTAAAGTAAACAGACCTATTCTTGTATTCTTGGAGGGGGGGGGGGTAATCACTGACCATAAACCAAAACATCTTAGTTGCAACCCAAGAACTTCCTCTACAATTCAAGAAATTGCTGGCCCCCTCTACGTGCGAAATTTAAAAAATCGGGCTCTCGCATGTTATCTGCGAAGATTAGGCGACTTAAAAATGTACAAATGTATCTTGTTCATAAATTTATCGCACATCAATGTTCCCAAACATGTTTCCATGGTACTCATAGATGTGCCCTCAAAACTAAATACTATAGAACGAAAATTGGATCTCCAGAAGGAATACTGCTGAAGTTTTCTAGTCATTACTTTACGTATACAAATGATCGGGCAACGTTCGGTAGTTCTAAATACGGGAATTCTCAGTACACGTACACCCATTTTAATCTGTTCTGAGCTAGGTCACAGAATATTGGGTTAATTTACATGGTTTTCCCAATTCTTTCAGCCCTTAGAATTTCTTCTGACTGACGATTTGGCGCTAATTTTCATTACCATTTCTTGGATTTGAACGAAAACTAAATTGCCTCGTCCTCAGCTCTATGACGGCTCAAAACGAATTAATTAATTTCTTCTCTATTAGAACCAACTATCTTCGCCCCCCCCCCCATCATCAAAAATGGCGGCGTTTTTTTAAACGGCATTCCTTGGTCAACTACCCGTTATTATTCAGCTATACCTGACCATATTTCACATGAACTTAGCTTATTGAGCACCAAGTTGGCGCTACGTAACCCTACCACACTATTCAAACCTATAACCCTAGACTTACAGAAATAAATAAAAGACATTTACATAAAACTAATCAAAACAAAAATTCAACCCAAATGGGGTCGTACCTTTACCAAATTACAATGATAATACTGATCCAAAAAACTACACATGGTTCTCGGAAATTTTAATGAAAGCCATGGGTTTAAAAACGCGAAAACTTCATATTTTAGATGGAAGGTATCCGCACAATAACGGGCGATCAAAAATTACTTGCTATCGAGTCGCCTTTGGAAGTTTAAGTTAAGTACGATTTCCCATGTAAACAAAAATTCCAAAGGTCACTCGACAGCAACTCATTTTTGATCGCATGGTAGTAAGGGATGCATTGCATTGGGGTAAAAACTTTTTGACGGTTTTAGGGCACCAAGAACCCGAATCAAACCAAATCTCGATGATGTGGGTCGGCCTGTCTACCCGTAGAGTAGTCTCATTTCCAGCTAAACACCTGAACCGCTTGGAACCAAATTTGGTACACATATTCTAAGACATAAAAGGAAGAGCTGAATCGCAGATGCGCAGGTGTGGGGGTGATATCTGTGCTAGCCACAGCAAATTTATTAATTCATCACTTGATTGCTTATGTTATGCTTAATAATTACTCACAAAAGTGCCAGCTGTACCTGTACCATCTACGCTGACTCATAAGGAACTTACCCTATTCCTATACACCTTTGTGTAAGCTAATTAAAAAAAATAGAACCGCAATATCAAAATTTACCATTTACTAACCCCCCCCCCCCCCCGCCCCATTTACTGGGAAATTCAGTTTTTTTCCATACCACGTTCTCGTTTTCCCCGTTCCCGTGGGAACTTCGGGAAGTTCTATCAGAGCACACCTTCAAAGAAATCTACGTTTTAAATGTCAAAGTCTCTTTTCGACTGAAAAACGTAAAATCTCGTTTTTTCCCATTGCCGTGGGAATTTCGGAAAGTATTTTACTAACTGAAAAACTTTCGAGGGCATACGCCCAACCATGCCCAATGTTTCATCGCAATCGGATGAACGATTTAAATAGGCATAAGAGACAGACAGACAGACAAACATTCATTTTTATTTATATAGATAATACTGCATACCCAATCAACGTTGCATCGCCTATCCCGGTGAACCTCGCATACAGAGTCGTGCAACAGTGTGTCGGACTTTATCAGCTCATACCTGATAACCAATATTTAAAAAAACTGTTTGTGCATATGTCAATTATAAATGGTTGCGCATCTACAGAAATTATTTTTGAATGTATAGTGTTCCATTTTTATCGTGTCAATAAATAACTGATTTTTTTAAATAGAACCCCATGTATATTTTAACTTACTTCGTCATTTGTAAACCTCTACATGCAATCCTATTCACTTTTTTGTATCAACGTTCCATTTTATTGATTTTTGTCCGAATAATTCCCCATAAGCAAGCCTCACTTTGACGAATCGTAGCCACCTTGATTTTGAAGTTAATACTTTCGCTATTCGATAGTCTTTTGTTTGTCTTTAATTCTTATAAGCGGTGTCCTGTGCTTAAACGCGATAGTTTTTAGGGTATTCAATGGTTTTCACACAAGTACCTACCCATCAATTAATGACATATTTATACACCGCACAAATTAAATATATGGTGCAAGTGTACTCCCTATTTCGTAGTAAAATGGGACACCCTGTACATTAAAAAATAATTTCTGTAGAAGCGCAACCATCTGTTAATAGTTGTCAGCTTCCTCACAACGGTGGATACTCGATCAGTTACTCGGCTTTCATTTACGAATGCAGCTACATGCAAATTCAGATCCCAACGTTTAAATTCCTCATGCGGTATACAGTATAACAAAAAACCCTTTCGACGAATCCTCTCGGAACAAGAACCTCTACAAATAAACGTCACATCGAAACAACCAAACACGAATTCGGAATAATCTTTACCTTCAGGAAGAAGCGGATGATTCAAATTAAGCTAGCTAACTACGACTTCGTTGCAATTTCCGTACGTAACCAACAAAATTGCCGCGTGTCTTCAAATGCACCCAATGATGTAGAAAAAGAGCCAATCTCCCGTCAAACAGCATTCGGACAATCCCCAATCTGTTTTCTGCAAACCAACCAAATGGGTGTCCCGATTTCTAACCAAGCACATTAGCAACAATTTTCAAGGTCAAAAATCATACGTGCCCAAAATCAACCGTTACAAAACCAAAGTCTAAGCATCTGGGTGAATGGTGATAGCACAAATATTTCAGTTGCTATGCCGCGAATGTGAACCCAAACTTGAACGCGAACCCAAACGTGAACGGCAATCCAAACGCGAACGGGAACGGTAGTTTGATCGAGGTGCAAGATCATATTTCGGCAGTTGGGCCGGGGTCCGAAAAAATTACATATAATAAGATCAAAGGTTCGAATTTTTCCGTCTACAACGTTAGTAATAAGATAGCTATCGAAATATGGCACCCTGGACCAACTGTCGAAATATGACCTTGCACTCCGGGCCAACTGCCAACATTTGGATGTAGCCCATTCAGAATTTTCCCACGTTCACCCGGCCCAAGTGCCCGTATACCTACTAATGTTTTAAATGTAACAAAAAAATGTGTTGTAACCGCAAATCAACAACAAAAACAACTGCTATTCGCGTTTGAAGTTTTGACTCCACCATCAGTAAGATCTCGTCGGGGGTTACCATATTCCCTTTTTCGGTACCCACCTCCGACGTCCCGTTCACTCGCAATTCGCATTTTGGTGGATTTCGGTAAAAACTAGGCACAAAATAGTAGGTACCTACTCAATTTTTGGGTACTTCTCCTAGCTCGAGCTTCTATTGGCGACACAAGAAAGAGAGACCGCGATTCCAGCTCTAAGAAACTTTTGGGCGCCCAAAGTCGACTACCCCTCGAAGCGCGCCGTGCAAAAGGTGGTGCGTTTTGCCCCTACGAAGGAGTTGTGCGCGTTGACAAGATCTTTCCGAGGACACCAATTTAAAAACAATCGGAGAAAAACTGTAGAAGGAGATAAAAAAACTGAAAAATCTCCAGGATAGTACAATACGCTCGGGGATGGCGCCCAGATGTCGCCGACCCCACATCTTGTAGCCCCATCCCTAAAGTTGTTAATTACACGACCCCAATAGTTACATGTACACTCCTCTCCTTTTTACAAGCGTTTTTCTATCGGCTCGCATTTATTGCCAGCCAGCCAGCCGTTCAGCCAGCCAGCCAAAGTGAGATTAAAATCTACCTTTTTATAAATAAATTTGCAAAAATGCGCTAAAAAGAATTACGATACTTACGATACAGTTTTAAACCAAGGCCTAGCGATTTGAATGAAGATATAATCTCTAAATATGTATATAATGGAGGCCTACCTTGAAAAACAAAATGTAGTTTACAATTCTGTTTTTTATTTAATGAATCCTTATTTACCGCTTCTGGATTAACATTCTTAGCTTTGTCCCCTATCTTTAGATGCCATTGTTGTAAAAATTATTGAAAGGTCTTCCAATTCTGTAGAGAGAAACGAAGTTTATAAAACCGGCTCCCAAGTTTATATAAAAAACTTTTTATTAGAATTCAAACTTGAAATATCAACAGAAGATGAGATATATGCATTAACGAAGGGAAAAAGTAACGGATTGGCCTAGAAAAATATATTAAAAACATTAAATGAAAGGGATAAGCAACAAATAATTACTTAATAATTTTTCTTGATCTCTTATTTTTGTCATACTGGGGCAATGGAAGGTTATATTTTTAAATATTCAATAACTAATTACTTATTACGTACGACCAATCTGACAACTCCTTTCTGACTCTAAAATTTGAATTTTTTGGCTTAGATTTAATTAATAATATTGGAAGGAATCTTTCAAAGATTAAATAATCACTCATCAAACTTCGTCCCTTCAAAAATCTTCACTGGCATAGTTGCTTTGCTGCTCTCAACACATGTCATTCACTTATGCAAATTATTCGATTTACTTAGAGCTATTATGACGTAAAGGTAAATCAATCGGAAAATTTCCATTAAATAGGTAGGTTTCAAATTCCTATTAATAAATCCATGAATAGTGTGCAACTAGGAAATTAAATGCGTTACGCGATTACCTTGTACCTACTATAATTAACTAAGACTGTTCGAGGAGCTTCATTTGAACCGAAAATGTCATATTCGATAGTATACAATTTTAGCGACAACAAGATGGGTAATTGAATACCAATTAAACTCAAAATTATGATTGGGAGGTAATACTTTATTTAATATCGTACCTACATAAGAAAGTGACACGTGATGTCCGTATATTTGCATAATTAGAATTGACACGCAGCTTGAAGGCCTTGATGCGTTAAAGATTTGGATGCCTATAGTGCGGATTCGAAATATCTAAGGAATCAGATTGGTGTCAATATCATTTCTAATCTCTGTTATTTGGTTGAAATAATCGAGTGCACGCTGAAGAGACCAATTATACGTTAAATCCTTTTAATCACACGGTTCCGTGCGGTTTGCAATAAATGAAACTATGTAAACATTCCGACTGTGTGAACTATTAGTTTCTGTTCAAATACTATCCTTTTTTATGGCCGTTCAAGTGGATTTCATTATTGTTATTTAAACAAAATTTCAACTTGAAGCGTCTTATGCACTGAAAGATTTGGTAACCGCACTCCATGTGACACTGAGTAAATACACGATTGATCTCAAACGCCAAATGAAGAAGGCAAAACGTGTAGCAATTCCATTAAAAGTTACATATCTGAGAAAAAAGTAAAGTACATGGCATCCCTTCCGCCTGAATTCTTTGGTCTTTCCCTTTCATGTACAATTGAAAGTAAAATCATTTAAATGCATAGTTATATCAGAGTGTAATAAATTAATAATTATAACCTACTTATTGAAAATTATGCAACCTTATTATCCTAAGTTAGTCCTCTGAAAGGTATTATATTGTATCTCCAAAATTATTTAGCAACAATTGTATCAAGACATCTATTAATTCTCTTTAGTAATTCATTAAGGATATAATTGGCTATTATTCTCCCCGAGTGCGATTGTATTAAATTTACACGTAAATCTTTAACCTATCGAACCCATTGAATATCACATCAAAAGGATTTGTTTTTGTATACAAATGGACGCCATTTATAGAATCTGCTTTTTTACATCACTTTAATGAGAAATGAATTACAATGTTTACGATTCACCTATATATTTAGGGGGTTAGCGCAAGGAATAAACTTACAGCCACAGATGGAAGATGCGTCTTCGGAAGATCCGACCTCGGAAGAGTCATTCGAAAGATTCGTCTCAGGAAGATCAGCTTTTGGAAAACTGGTTCCAAAAAAATTAATAAAACCGTCTCTTGGAGTGAATGCTATGTATAGAATGTTAAAGTTCCCTTGCACTTGAATGCAACATTCACTACGGTTAAAACGTACCTCTAAACGGTGGGCGTAACTTATTTGGAACCCCATTTGAACTTAAATATGTTTTTTAGTTTTGCGCCAATTTTGATCAAATTGGAAACAGACATGGTGAACATAAGCATTGACATTTGAAGGGTAAGTTATATTTCCGCTTCAATGGTGGTCTCTAGAAATATGAATGCCGGGAAAACCGAAATTTATGTAGTAGAAAGCTGGTGTTAAAATAAATTCTGAAATTTATTAAAGAGGTATACATAAATAAATAAAATAAATAAATAAAATAATAAAAAATTTCACATATGGTCCAATATTTGAAGTAGATTAGAAATCATGGTTTCAGTACTATCCGAGATTTAAAACATTGGACAGTTTTTTGTTGGAACCAATTTGACCAAGGGATCGTGAACCGATCTTGTACAGTGACAGTGACAAAGGAAAATTCGCTTCCGTTTCTGTGACAAAATTCACCCCCTTGGTAGACTTAAGAAATTCGCCCATGCAAGATTATCGCCACCAATGAAAATTTGCCCCCACCAGAAACCTGATTCAAATCTCATACTTGCTTCAGAAAAGTTTACCTTTCGAACAGAAAACTCGCTTCCGCTGGAGTACTCGCTCACTATATACCTATAGGTAAAACCAGTGGACGATTGAAAATATAGAAGAAAGGCAGTAAAATCTATTGCGAAAATTCTTTATTGTGTTCATTCCGAAGGGGTGTTTTTCCTTTGTGATTTTAAAGTTATTTCTGTGGGGAATGTAGGCCCACTTAAAATATTAACAAAAATGTATGTGGGTACGGTTAGTGCTGCCTTAGTGTCATGTAGTGCTGCAAACTTAACTTCAGTGATTCTTCACTTCGTAGCAAAAATTAGAAAAACTGAGATGGGGCGTAGAGTAAATAATTTACTCTATGGATGGGGTGAAGTGCAGACTACATTTATAATAGTATATATAATAATGTTACCAATTACAAATTTTTTATATAATTAAGTAACAGTACCAGCTCTCCGAAAGAAACTGCTACTTGACGAAATGCAGACATTGCTAGTGGGAGGAGGAGAGGTGACTTCTTCTTGTTGTAGATGAAATGTAACGTAGCACATAAAATTTTTGATTAGAGCATTCCTATTCATTTATCTTACAAGATTTTGTAACAAACTTATTGTTTAAGTACATCTTGTTCAGCTTCTCACAACCGCTACTTGGCCTGTTCATTTCTGAAATACCATAATTACCAAAAACTAATCCTTTCCACAACAGACAACAATAATAAATTACTCTTTTCACATTTAAAAAACCAAAACACGAGTACCTTTCATGGGCCAAAGCCAGGTGTAAAAATACTAGTCGATGTTGGTCCGAGCTGCAATTATGGAATCCATATATTAAATGGTAATCTTATAATTGAATATGCGAACATTTTCCATAGAATTCATCCCCTGTTGGTTTGTTTCACTATATAAAAATGGGAATTTTTTCTGAATAGGTCTTCAAAATAACATTTTTTTTAAGAATCGTATTATGGTATCCAAAATTATAGAAAGTCTGCTGCCAATCGACATAATTTAAAATTGTGGTCAATGACGTACGTCTACAGAGGAAAGAGGGGCATATATTTTTTAATAGCAACCACTATTTTTTATTACATACTCTTAAAGTGCACAACTGCATACCATTTCTTATATTACATTAAAGCCCCTGGCTGAAATCTCGCCCACTCAAATATAAAGACCAAAATCTCGACCAAAATAAATAAATAAATAATATAAAATAATAAAAAATCAAGGAAAAATGCTGTCATAATTCATTTTATGATTTCACAAGTTTGCCTTGAAAAAAAAGACGTTATTCTTTTGTTAGTTATGTTAAATAATTTGTTATTTTTTTAAGTAAATTTAGATTGTTAGAAATTATTTGCAATGGCGAGCGTCTACAGAACTAAAAGAGCGTCACTTTTTGTAATGAAAAGTACTATTTTACGTTTGTTATATTATTGATGAATGAAATTTTTTTAAATACGTATCACAATATTAATGACACTATTCATAGTTTTTAAGTAGATGTAGATATACATTTGTTGCAAATTTTTAATACTTATTGATACACTAAATGCTTTAACAAAACTAATGTAGCGAATCTTCTAGAAATCCCGATTAACGTCGAGGCGATAAAAAACTATAAGGCGAATGTGACGCATTCTTTCCGAGAAATATGACTTGTTTTGTTCTAACATGTTCAAGAGCGTTCGGAAGTGTTCGTGAAAGACCGGCGTTTGCTATATAAGCGAACTGAATCGCGTGTAGTTAGCAAGTTCCAACATAATTACTGTTATAAATTAATTCATTTCAAGACTGTTATACAACCGTATTGTAGTTAATTGTACATGTCAGACTCTGTCAAAAGCCTGGTATACTGATACACAGTATCCTTTGTTCAAACTGGTGAGTATGATTTGTGATATTCGATGGCATCAGGGCCGTGGCATCCAGTAGGGCAACCAGGCAAGTGCCCTAGGTGCCAAAAAGTCCTACATTTTTTAAAATAAAAATTATACAAAAGTATTTTACAGTTTTTATTTTGCAATTTTAAGTGCACTTGAGTCAGGATTGATCGTAAATAAGTAATATAATTATTTATAATAAAATATATGCAAAGACTACATTATTATTGTTGTTATTATTATTATTAAAAAAGGCGCTTCGGACAAACTTTGCACTAGGCGCAATTTTACCTTGCCACGCCCCTGGATGGCATTGTTGGGTTGTCGAGTGAGCCTGTCGGAATCCGACTTGATAATCCGGTATACATGGTGTGTTCACTAGTTTTTCGAGAACTTTTGAAATATCTGATAATAGGCTTATAGGACGATATGATTTTACACTATGGGTCTTTACCAGGTTTGATGATTAAAATTATCTCCGCACTTTTTAGTTTTTGGAGCCAGTATTGGATCCGTATAGGATTGTATTAAAGATATAGGTATATATGTCAGTAGTACCATCCCTTTTTTGGCCAGTCCTTCAAGCACTTTTGCTGTGATAAGATCCATACGCGGGGATTTTCTTAGGTTTAGGCGTCTTATTTCACCTTTTATGTCTGTAGGTGTGACGGGTGGTTGTACTGCTGACACTTGTCACTTGAGCCTAATATTTGCATCACTTCCTTCATCGGGGTCATTTTGTGACGCTGAAATGCTTCTACTTTCTCCTTATCACTTTTTGCCCACTGTTCTTGTGTTGGTTGTTCTATTCTGAACGGGTTGTTGTTGACTTTTTTTTTAAATTTACATTTCAGCTTATTGCTTAGGCATTCTAACAAATACTTACAGTTTATAACAACGGATTGCACCGTATATTTGCAATTTCCTTTGCAAATAAAGAATCTATGATAGTTAATGTTTTTGGCCGCAACTTACTGTACTCTTTATATAATTTAGTCCCATTTGCTTCAGCAATAACTGTAAAAATACGGTTCTTATTGGTTGCTTCATAGATACTTTCACAATAAGGAATGTTTTGAAGCGTCATTGGGAAGCTTAAAACGTCAAATCTTTTAAAATTATGAGTTATAGCGTTCCTTTTGTTTTCTTTTAAAACGCAATCGGTTCGCGATAACTTGAAATGTCAACTCTTTGGTGCTTTTTAAATTGACGCCTTCAGGCTCTTACTCTAAAAAGTGGTATAATAAGATCTATGTTAACACTTAAATACGCATTTTTACCTAGTTCAGAAAGATATCTATGCGTGCAAACTTAAGAAAATCCTACTATACTAAGCCACATGTTTTTCTGCTCTTTAATAATTGTTCGTAACATTTTCACATATTATCTTTTAATTCACTGGGGAGTACATTTAAAATTACTTCTTTGGTTGCGCCTGCAATATTTTTTGAATTTTCTCTTGACATATCTAAAACTTTGATAGTTCCTTACTCAATGGTATGTGCAGTGAAAAAAATTAATATTTTGGTAGCATTTGAATGTACCGCTTTATAGTGAACTTGAACAAAGGTATGTCTGGCGATAACGAGCAATATCACGAAACGTATTGCAAGCGAGCACAGTTGACGCGATCTCTTCGGACTTAAAAGTTTCATTCCGCGGTGCGAAAAGCCGAGCTCGTGACCGAAATGCGGTTTTCCTATTGGTGTACAGAGGTCGCTCAGAAAATATGACCCGTAAAGTCACTAAATATAGAAAGTACCGCAATCATCCGCCATTTTTGGGCAAATTCGCTGCCAACTTAAAAAAATTGACAAATAAAATCTGAATAGCTGTAATTTTTTATAACCTAACTTCATAGTACTGTCATGTTTTATAAAAATATATACAGATATCTCCAGACAGGTGGAACAATCCCTAACATTAAAGTTACTAGAATCTGGTAACTTCCGCCATTTTTGGGTAAAAATCATGCGTTCTCTCTCTAACATACGAGCCCAATGGATTGCGGTACTTTCTATATTTAGTGACTTTAATGACCCGTTTCGGTTTTTACTTCTGGAAAACAATCATTGAATCGTTTGAATTTGTCACGTGATATTGGGAATTCACAGAAGGTAGAAATAGGTAGGTATCGTAATTAACTGAATTCATTCATTCAGTAAAATAAAATTATTAAGGTAAATTTAATTATTAAATCAGTGTTAAACTGTTTTTATTATGTACCTATCTTATTAAATTAATAAGAAATATTAGCTTCCTTAAAATTTTATTACTACTGCGTCATTTAGGTTATATAAGGCGTATTTATTTTCTCGCCTAGCCTGGAAATAGATTTGTACAACTAGAGAAGAAAGTGGATTTTTCCAACTCGAGTTCAAAGTTTGAACGAGAGTTGAACAACATTTTCTTCTCAAGTTTTTACACATAATTCTTTCTAAAATTACAAACAACATTGAAAAATTATTGTATGCAATAATGAAGTTTAACACATAGAAATTTAGATACGGGTATGTTTCAATTTGAATGTCATTATTAGGGTTAACGCAGCAATTGTTCTTTACTTTCCTCACTAGAGAGGAAAATACATTTTCTTCGCCCTTTTTAGAGACGAAAGTAGTCGTTTCTAAAGTAGTAGTAGTAAATGAATTTTCTCGCTTTATCTCTGCAATTGTCTTCTATCCCGTTCTCACACAGGCGATAAAATGTCTCTTGTATAAGATAAAAACAATTTTATTATTGAGCTAGCTGTGGGAACCATTAAAATTGATTGCTATATTAGAATTTGTGCGAGTGCCGTAGAGGCCCAATTTTATTTTAGGCCTTGCCTTACACTTTACTTGTAGAACAAAGATTTTTTAAATCTAACAGATTAAAATGAGTTGTAAGAGAGAAAAAATTAACAAGTTGTTTAAGATATTTATTAATTATTATATAGCAGTAAAGCTAAATCTACCAATTTTTGGACGTAGACAACGGAAATGCTTGTTTCACGTAAGGGTTGTGAAATCCGCTTACTTTTCATGACCGAGCAAATTTCGGAAAAAAGTTTTTATGAAATCAGCCCTTCATTTCACATTCTTTTGCGGGAACCTTTCATTAATTTTCGGGGGGAAGATTTCGCCTCGCCCCCTGAAAGCTGCTCTACGTTTTTCCAAATATTGGTGTCAAATGTAATGCGGATGCGCACCCAGAAAAAATTCATTAATCTTTCAGAATCAACAAATTTTCAAAAGCTTTTAAATTTTAAATAGAGATAATTACGTCCAGAAAATATTAATTTAATATAGGTAGTCAAGTATTACAAAGAGTTTATTATACCTACTCCAAGATCGGCAAAAATGTCCGTAAGGGATGGCAAAAGCATTTTAGCTCAGGGATAAATCATAATTCTAATTACTCAATTTATTGAAAGTGATTGTCAATAAATAGCAATAATTTATGACTGATGCATAAGGAGATAGAATATCCGGAATAATAATAGAAATCCTAAAGAAGGTTACGCGGATTAAGAAAAAAAGCAAGTAACGACAATACATTGAATTAATGTGTATCGAAACGTCTACAAATTTTATTGTGACTATTTTATAATAAAAGTTAAGGATGAATGTCGCAACAGACCTTTTGAGACCCATTCGATGCACTTTTCTCCTTTAAATTAACAGGCCACGCCTGCAAGGACCTTTTAACAATAGTCAAAAAATCCAAGAGTGGTCGAAAAGTCAAAATTAGTTATGCCCAGACAATGCTAATTTTCTAGGTGACATAACGTGTTCAGCAATAACAACAATAGGTGTAAATGTGTACCGACCTGTAATTAGAAGTAAACAATTTAGTTCATGTAAAGATAATTAAATCGACAGTCTGCATATATGTGAATTAAGGAATCAACGATGATCAGGATGATGTGTGAAAGGACGGTATAGCACGCAAGCAGTACCTTAATATTTTGCATCACTTTTATTTTCACAAAAGAAGATGATCTCGTTTCGCTCACTGTTCTGATTAATGGAAAAGAGTGGGGTTGCATCCCATGCTCCGATTTTATACTATATAAAGGGAATCTTCTTTAACATCCACCACAGTCGTCTTTACATACCTTGCATGTACAATTAGTGAATATATCACACTTACACATCATGAAATTGGTAAGTCCATGAAGGTTTTAAGGCCTCGCTAATGTCTAAAATATTTACTTTTAAGTGCTTTAAATTAAGACACAAAAAAGTTGCTTCAATGAAATTATGCCAAGGTATTCCTTATTTCGGATACACCCTTCGGTATCATCTTGGGCAAGGAAAGGGTGCGCATCAGTGTTACGCAAGCACCATGCTTAAAAATAAGACATTCTCCAGGTGAAATTAACATCTCCTTAAAAGTATTCTTTCCATGTGTTCTTTTTTGTAAAATTACCGTCTCAAGAATTTAATTTGCGTTTATATAATAGATTATCTAACTCAGTCTTGTAAATACATCATGTTACAGATGCGTCTTGCTTTTATTAGTGTTTCCTCCTTTCGTTACTGCAATGTGAAAATTCGTATAGCCCCATTGTTAAGACGATTTTCCGTAGTAATTTCCATTTGAACTTGACTTTGACTTCAACCGGTTTATGTAGTAAATGCAAAACTAGAGCATCGATTTCATTCATAAAACCGCTTCATTGAAATTTTTCAAAGCAGTGTAACTAACTTTGCAAAATCGTGACATTTCGCTTTGAACAATGAGACACTTACTTTTTTCGCGATAGGCACTGCAGGTGGCATATTGACAGTCAGATTTCCTAACAATGTTGAAGTACTTACCTCTTGACTTTTATGGGTGAAGTACTTGCAAGCTGCATTTCTAATCTGATACATCCTCTATGATTCACATTATCTGTTTCAGTTACTTTTGGCTGTGGTTGTGGGAGCGTGTTACTGCGCTCGCTTAGATAATACATACCTTCCACCCGCAGGCGCCCACGGCGCCGGTGGTGGACCAGGATTATCCGCCCCGTTTGGACCAAGACCATCAGGAGGCGGCGCTCCAGGCTTCGGTACGTTACTCTGATCCTGCCTATTGTAATCCTTGTGACACTACAACCGGCAGTTACTATAAATTACATGTTAAACGTGATAGGTTACGATAGCTGAGGAATCGTTAAAAATGTGCGATTTCTAGTTACACATTTTATCAGAAATTTGTAACAAACGCGAATCTCATGTGAATATACTTACTTTCATCTTCGGCACCGATATTTACGAATTTAGGTAATGCCAACCGCTTATAATCGATGAGTTGCATTTAATACATAATTCTATAACAATTTCAAGGTAGTACTTATAGTTCGTCAATGTACATTCACTTTAGATTAATAACGCGCATCTTTTTCAATCTCGCGCAATGCGTCCAATACGTAATTAAGAATTACTCAACATAATTGCCAACTGTGGGTGTACGCGGTTTACAAAATTTACGCGTATTTATAATCAGGAGGACGACCGGGAGGACCAGGTGGTCCAGGATTCGGAGGACCGGGAGGTGCACCAGGGCCGTTATACGGACCGCCTAGCGGACCCGGAAAAGCCGGACCCGGTGGTCCAGGACCTAACGGGTTTGGGCCAGGACCACACGGTGGATTCGGTCCCGCTGGGCCGGGTGGATTTGGACCAGGACCGCAAGGAGGAGGAGGTCCCGATGCACGTGCCAATATTTTACGCTTCGATAACACCCCGAACGCCGGAGATGGCAGTTATCAATTCAGGTGAGTTTGAAGCTCAAAATAAGCTTAGTAATTGTCTGGTTGCAGTTTTGAAACTGAAAATGGGATCAAAGCAGAAGAAGAAGGACATGCCAGACCAGACAGTAATCAAGAGGAAGGCGGTGAAGCTGTACGTGGATCGTTTTCTTACACTGCTCCTGACGGTCAACAGATCGAAATCACTTATACAGCCGATGAAAATGGTTTTGTACCACAAGGAGCTCACCTTCCCACACCTCCCCCAATTCCGGAAGAAATCTTAAGATCTCTCGAGCAAAATGCCGCTGAAGAGGCTCGTGGAGGTGGAAGCGATGGTAGCTACAATGGCGGTCAAGGTGGATATCCAAGTGGAGGTCCTGGTGGAAGACAAGGGGGTTACCCCAGCGGAGGACCAGGCGGTTATCCAAGCGGTCCCGGTGGGCGACCCAGCGGCCCGGGGGGTTTTCCAAGTGGAGGAGGTCCTGGCGGTTATCCTAGTGGTGGTCCGGGAGGTTATCCTAGTGGTGGTCCAGGTGGTTATCCTAGCGGTAGTGGTCCTGGTGGATATCCCGGAGGCTCCAGCAGTCCAGGTGCCGGTGGACTACCTGGTGCAAGACCCGGAGGAAGTAGGCCGGGCTTCAATCCTCAAACTGGATACAGTTATTAAATATATTTGTAGGTTTCTAAATTTATGACTTCTCATAATTAATTTCAAATTTTCAGATAATGAAGGGTAGTATTTATGAAGCGCTTGCCAATGGGATTATGCCATAAATAAAATACGTACTTAAATGTAATGCATCGTCGCAGAACATTTATTTTGCTTCGTTAAGCAGTTAACAGCTGTTGATTCAAAGAAGTACAACACATTTTTTTTATAATTTAGCTAGGAATTATTACAATTATTAGGACGACATTTGCTATGTTTCAGGTTATGAGATTTCATTTTTGTGATTTTAAAGGTGCTACGATCGCCTGTACTTAGCGTAAGCTAATAAGTAGGGTAACACCTAGCTGTTAGTTGTAAATGCAGGTATTTTGTGTGTATAGTATAAATAATAAGGATGTATATATTTATTTTAAATAAATGTGCAATTATGCGAGTAAAATTTGACATTTTATTTTAAGACATAATTTGGCTCGTGTGCGTCGTGAAATTTTAATACATTATGAAACTGTCATATATAACTAGGACTATCAAATAATGTCTTGTAATTATAAAAATATCGCTACCTTACAGGTAAAAAACGAATGAAAGATTAGAAAAATAAATCACTCAAAATGATCAATCTTTTGATTTAAAATCCCATCGTTTTTATAGAGGATCTCGGTCATTATTTTTCGTTTAACCTAGATATGGAAATAAAATTATTCTTGTAATGGACTGTATCGTTACGTAATCATTTTTACCTTCATTATAACACCATTTAATTGAATTTTTTATACCTGAATTAAAATCGAAGATAGCATGGCAGCGAATTTAAGACGAGAAGATGATGTAATCCTTGCTTCACGGCAAACAATTTTTGCCATTTCCTATCAGTGGAATCTGTAATATATTAAATTTTGCAGTCACACAATTACCATTCCTAATTTGCCTTAAGCGTTGAATTAGGAGGTGAGACATGAGTTCCCAAACTCCGTGTCGCTATTGTAAAGATTTTTTTCTGACTTCCACACGTTTTTTAACTTTCGGTCCGTCCACAGAGAAGAACCTCCTTTATTTTTTAGTCTCATTTTTTAGAGAGTAACTGTTGGTGGAGATATTGCGCAAAATCAGGAATTTATCCTTTCTTTTTGTCGTATTTCTTTCCTTTTTCAGGCTATTTAAATTCCGATAAGGCGTCCTGTACATAAGAAACCATTACTTTGTAAAATTAGTATGCTGATGGAGGTAATGCTGAAGATGATAGAGGAGATTTCCATCAAGATATTTTCCACATAAACTAAAAGTTTCTTTTTTCGAAGGATGGAATGAGCGGCTTTGCTTGTCCGTTCTGAATTTGTAAAATTGTTCTTAAATTCTCCTCTGAATCCCAAACAAGTGTGCAAAACACAATCCGATCTCAATTAAATTCCTAATTAAGCTCAAAAATAACCTTCCTGCTAGCCACATAATTAAACCAACCTTAGTAAACAACCCAACGAATAGTTCTAAGTAAACGATTCTAAATTATTCAGTTTTACACGATTTAGTCGAAATCGTCAATAATTTGCACAATCCGGAGATAGTAAAGATAAAACTCTTTTATAAATTCGTTAAAATTAATTAATTAATTGCCTTGGAATGTGATCCACCTTCATACTAAGTTTCGTTACCTGTTTTCCGCCTTGAAATTAGCAGTTTTCGTGATCACTCTGTAGATCAACACCCACGGTATCAAGAAGCGTTTTATGTTGGGCGCTTCCTTACGGTGATTGTCGCTCCGAAAATATTTATTTGTATTTCTGTATAAGATTTTATTTTATTTTATTTTATTTATTTTATTTTTTTTATTTGATAAATAAAATAAAATAAAATAAAATAAATAAGATGTAGAAATATAAGGTAGAAATTAGTGGATTAATTTGTAGAGCCGCCCGTTAAGGAAAATAAGAGGCCGTAGGTAATTTGCCGATTGCAACCGTTCCCGCGGGAATGTTTAAATTGTTTTTACAGCTAAGAAAAGCCCTCTTGCCACTGAAGAAGAGAGATAATCAATCTTATTAAGATTTAGGTCCGTTAATTACCGATTAATCGACTTTAGTTTTCTAATGGTATACGAAAATCCAGTATTACACCGGCAAGGTGGTGCAGTTTAGGAAAAATATCAACAAATTACGCTGCTTGACTTCACATTCCAAGGAACGAAAGGGAAATGGTGGACTGCAGAATTTGGAGATTTCGTTCCCACTATTTGGATAAGTATAATTAACCGTAATTAGGTGAATGGGTTACAGTAACAGTTTCCGATAAAACGAGATTACATCTGATAGGTGTGTCGTTAAAAAACTTGATATTTGATACCGAATACTCCGGTCGACTTCGAATTTCATACGTTTCCCCCATGGCGTAGTTGAATTTTTTATAAAGGTAAACGCACCGCTCGGTTAATTGAAAAGTAAGCTTTTTGCTACTTTCTGTTTCATTAATTATGGAGGTGGGGGCTGTTTTGCCGTCTTCCGCCGACTATCGCCACCGTCACCATTTACAGACCTTGACTTGTAAATTACCACTAGATTTTTCTTTTTCTTATATTCATTACATTTCAATTTTGTAGTTATACTGTCTATTTTTTTGAGTAAAGGAGAACCGACGGAGCATGGTGCGCAACTTTCCGGCGAAAGTTCGTTGCAAACTTCTATATTGGCGTGTCTTATAAACAAATTTTTTTACTTCCATTTGTAGGAACTATAAATGTTATAAACATTACAAGCGATTACTTCACACCGAGTACATTTAAATATTAAAATCAAACAAATTCTTACAAACACCTACTAATTACTAATTAAGCTCATAATAGTCCTGCTAGTCAGATAATTAAACCTACCTTAGTAAACAATGTGAATAGTAATTCTAAATAAGGAATTCTAAATTATTAAGTAAAATACGCACGAAGATGAGTAGTATAGAGCAGCACCTCTAAAAAGCATTATGCGGGTCGTTCTGTAATTGGGCGTAAGCCTGTTGAGAGCCTAGAACAAGAGTGACAATAGATAAATAAATAATGTGGAAGTTATCTGTCAAAAACGTTTTTTTGCAGATAACCTGCACGTTAAGTTTGACGTTTCTGATACATCACAGGGCTTGGTAGCTTCCCTTAAGGGACACAAGAAAATCACTTTAAACGGACGATTATGCACAACATGAGACGCCATGATACTAGTATCATGAGTTTAGGCTAAGTCTATCGCGCTTGCGCTAATGGAGCCTTATTATATTTGCTACTCAAATCTCTACAGCGCGCATTTTATTGAAAACATATATAAAACAGAAAGGAATACATAGCAACTTATAGAAGATAATTTCGTTGAACATAAAATTCAATCATTCAAAAAAACAGGTTACGTGATTTGTAAGTAGATTACGCTTCCTCAAGATTCGCCCCCGGAACATTCGTCTCCAGAAGATTCGCTCGCAAATTGGTGGCCGCGACAAAGATTTGTCCCCAAGAAAACTCACCCCTGAAGTCGCTACAGATCAGAATGAAACTCTTAGGCAACTTAAGTTGCACTTTAAACGTCTCAGGTCAAACTAAAATCAAGATATTGACCAATAATAGTAAGTTCATTTCTTTTCATTTCTTATTGATTGATTGCATTAAAATATAATAATTTGCACATAGCTTTTATGATTCACGAAAATTGCATGCGGTTGAATTGCATATTGTATGAATTTGTTTGAACCGTCTATTACCTATAGACCGAGAGATAACGATAGTTTCTGTGCGATGATTAGTAAATGGCATCGTTGTCTTGCAACAATCGCTCCTATCGTAATCGCTATGAGTTTTGACCTTTTTGGAAGTCAATAGGAAGCATTTTTTAAAATATATCCATATTGCAGCATTTTGCCTCTATTTATTGTGCCCCTGGTTTCTAATCTACCAAATACAATACAAAAATCGATTATTTTTGGCCATGTTTAACAGAATCGAGGAAATTCAATCGAAGGAAATTCTTGACGGCGTTCCGATCGATTGACGATTGACAATCGATTTTCTGAGGCGAGTTTCTGCCAAAGTGGTGGTATTGAATGACCACAGGGTTCCCTAACTTCAACGCGTCGAGATTTATTTATACGTAACAAATTTCAGGGAACATTTTTTCGTTGGGCGACGTAAAGGTAACATGATTTATGTAATGTAATTCTCCATTTTTTTGGGGTTCGTTGAGATTCTTTAATATATAAAAAAGGAACCACAATTGTTTATTGTTTCTTTAAAGCAATCGATTTCGGGTTTAATTCTGTGTTCAACTTCGAATTCATGTGATATTTTTTAGCATAGCCTGATGATGGGTGATTAAACCCGAAATCGATTGCTTTAAAGAAACAATAAACAATTGTGGTTCCTTTTTTATATATTAAAGGTATCATGATTGTCTGCGACAGCCTAAAGCGAATGTCAATCTTTTGACCATTCTGTTGCCATTAAAATTTCTTGTAGGGGCTAGGTTAATAGGTAACAAATATGATTTAAAACTGTCCATATGGCAGTTACACGTTCATTAGTTTGAATGCGAGGTTACAGGGTTTATGTTTATTGTTTATGTTAACTTCTTATCAAACAGTGATAAAAGCGAGGATAAAAGCAATACTTTATTACTAATATAAGCAGTAGGGTTAGGTTAGAAAAATTCAGTTGTTCATAGAATGTCGGATCGTCTAGATATAATCTTGTTCGGTGCAACTGGACAAACGGGAAAAAATTGCCTGAAGTATCTGTACAGATTTACACGAGCGAACGGTAGATCGTTGACATGGGGCATTGCGGGTCGCTCCAAAGCGAAATTGAAGCAGGTACTGGAGGAATGTGTACCCCAAACTGGTAACTTTAGTCTTATTCCGAATGCCTTTTAAATAATAATTTAAGGTCCGGACTTAACCCAAATCCCTATTATTATTGCCGATGTCAACGACAACGACTCTTTAAATAAGATGACTTCCCAAGCGAGATTAATTATCAATTGCTGTGGACCTTTCGATGTATATGGTGAAACGGTTATAATAGCCTGCCTAGAGACGGGAACGCATCACGTGGATGTAGCAGGAGAAACCTTTTTTATGGAAAATATGCAGTACAAGTACAATAGGTTGGCCGCCCAAAAAGGAATTTATATAATAAGTGCGTGTGGTGCTGACAGTATACCTGGAGATTTAGGAGTTGTCTTTTTACAGCAAAATTTCGAGGGTACGGTTAGTTCGGAAAAGCAAAATAATGAGAAACGCTTTCGCAGGCACTCTGAACTCCGTGGAAACGTATCTGTATTTAGACGAGCAAGAGCCAAAAACTCCAGGTCCGCTACTCAATTTCGCAACGTGGGAGTCGGCGATAGAAGGAATTGGGAAATTGCCCCAAATAAGCGCGTTGAGGAGAAAAATGTTTAAAAAGCGAATTCCGGTTTATGAACCTAGATTGCCCCTCAGGTAAGAGATTTGTGTAAGGAAATTTTTATGGCATTTTGTTATAGACCCCAAATGTACAAGAGCGAAGTTGCAAATGCGTGGCTTGTTCCTTTTCTGGGAGCGGATCGCGCGGTAATCAATAGGACTCAACGGTACTTTTACGAACACGAAAATAAGAGACCTGTCCAAGTGAATCCATACGAAGCAATTGATTCGGCTGCCAGTGTTCAGTTTATAAACTTTTACAAAAACCTTATTCTATTTTTGGTTAAATACAAATTTGGCCGAAAGCTGTTGTTATCGGTACGGTTCTTGCTACGATTGTCATGTTCCTACGATCATGATTTCAGTTTCCAAGTTTCTTCACCGCAGGAATGTTTTCTTTTGAAAACCCCTCCGACGAAAAGAGTGAGAGGACTTCGTACGATATCGTATTCCACGGGGTCGGTTGGGATGAAAATGTGTCCGCGTCAGACACAAGCTTCAGAAAACCTCCAAATAAATCAATTATTGGGCACGTTTCCGGAATGAATCCAGGATACGGTCTCACTTGCATTTGCGTTACCATGTCAGCAATCGTCTTACTAACGGAACCGGAAAACATGCCATATGAGTAAGTTACCTCGTCAGGGTTTAGTTGATATATGTGTGTTTTAGGGGAGGAGTTTATACACCAGGAGTAGCATTTGCAAGAACAAGTCTGGTTAAACAACTAAACGAAAATGGTGTTACTTTTGAGATTAAGTCAAAAATGTAAAAGGTACGCATATGTGACTCAAAGATTGTGATCCACTTGATGGGGTTTGTGTGTCCCGAAATCTCCGAGATATATAAATGTGCAATAAACTATTTTATTGGCATCGGTCTATTTTATTGAACATCTGGAATAACAAAAAGGTTAGGTACCATCGTAAAGATAAATGGCGACCTTATACGTAACTTTAACTCTGAAATTCATATAAAATTATATCAGAATCGTAACAAATAAAAATTAACCCACCACCGGATAAAATCAACTCTAACCCGGCCCAATTATTAAATTATTGATTGCATTACTTTCAACAAAACAGTCAATAATATCTGAAAGAATTATTATTTACAATTACGCGCATAGCTGATCTTACTGTTTTGTATGCATTATTTATTTTAGGTTTACATCTTTAGTTTTGGGCAAAACTTAAAATCCAGGAGGCCCATTATTACAACAATGGATCGATTCGGACTAATGCTGCTATAGTTACCTCAAAACCTGTAACGCATTTAAACAAATACCTATATCAATGAGGTAAAGGAAATAGTTCATTAACTTTGTTCTAAGCAAAGGTCTAGTTACAAATTTAACTATTTTTTGGCGAACACAAAGGTAAAGAAAATCATTTATTGATGCTCACTTAAACTTTGAAACGGTGTTTACATTTATAGGGTAAGGTAATCCTTTACGACGCACAGCACGTTGATTTTAATTAGTTATTGCTAGTAAGTGTGCAATATCGATGGAACTGCTAATGAACACAGTACTTCATGGTAATTTCTTTTCATTTATGATTTATTAATTGAATTGAATACAGAATAATTTAATTCACGGAATTTGGAAGTGGTCTAAGTAGGACATGGCTTGAGGACACGACTTAATTGTTAAGGTATAGTAATTGTGAGTTGAACTCTATTATGTTTAACTAAAATTTCTCCCTTAATCCGGCTAACGTCAATTATTTGTAATTGGAGTTAATATTACAGATATAGGCGAGCAGCAAACCGCATATTTACCTGGACTCGCCATCTTATTAAGATTGAAATTGGAGCGTGTCACGTGACGGATGGGTTTCTACATTACCGACTAGGGAAATTCTACCTACACTAACCATGCAAATCTACTTCTTAATACCAACATTATTACCTACTCGAAGTTTATACGTGGAGATTTCGATATTGTTAGTTTGTCGCATCAAGTGACTCGTACTGAAATTATTGATATCAAAACTTAAGGGAAAGCAATAAATCAAATAACTTTAAAAAAGCAAAAGCAAAATTTTGATCCACAACGGGTTGTTCGTGCAAATCGGGGATATATAAAAGCATAAACGTAAAGAAAATTACTTTACAAAGTACACATAACTAAATTCCTGTATAAAAGTAATTTGAAGAGTTGAAACGTAACCAGGGTACATGAATGAATCTTCGTAACGACAAAAGTAACGTAGATAAAATCGACGTGTTGAAAGGCGTATTCTTCGGAACGACAAAAACGAATGTACGTAAAATCAGACGTATCGAAACAATTCCCAAGAGATCTTCAAAAGGTATCGTAATACTTGCAGTTAGAAATCAGGAACAATAAATCAGGGTTAAATAATCGGTATGCGGGTCACTGGAACAAATCAAGTAATGTCGCCGATCTTAAAATAGTGGGTCCATTGTAAAGCGCAATGTCATCCAAGTTCTGCGTAATTTCAAAAGCATAGATGTGGGTAGTAATAACGAACTAAAATGAAGAATTTCTATCAATCCGGTGTATTTGGCCCTCGATTTGGCCAAAACATGGCGTATCTCCCAACTACCAATAGAAAATAACACCACCCTATGACCACACTGTCGCTATAGAGTCACTGTATAGAAAAGTACATTCCCATGGCTTCTAGCGGGAAAATAAAGAACTATGAAATAAAACTGTACCAATAAAACTAACTACATGAACTTAACCGAGAAATACACGGAATGTGTAATGGGTATTTACTTAAAGAAATATAAATTTTAAATGTTTATGCAGAAAGGAAAGAAACCGTTACAGCTTGGTCTAGAAATTTAGTACCCTTTTGGTAACGAAAATACCATTTAAATGTGTACATGTCACCTACCGGTTTAAATCTTGCACTTTAGGGTTTATAAAAGTTTGATTCGCCGTTTATACTATTGATCGTTTATTGGGGGTAGGAAAATGGACTACTATTTATATTATTTACTATAGCTCATTAGTTATTGAAGGTACTCACTACGATTAAGTTTATATTGCATTGTGTAACTCAATACCAAATCGCCACCATGAAGTACGCGAGTAGCATTTTTGAACTTATAGACGCTCTTTACCTTCCATCTAAGGTTTTTGGAATGGCACCTTACACCAGGGATGTTGTGAACCATAAACGCGCATTTCGTTTTAAAAAGAACAATTATCTGTACATTGGCTACATACTTGGCAAGTTTTTACATTTACTCTAATCACAGTTTGATAAATGCATATTGCAGTCATCATCGTGTTTATGTTGGTAACCGTTCTGGCTCGTTTGGCGCTAGAAGACAAAGCGCCGTCCTTCCACGACGCAATTATTGGCACATTATTTGTATTATCGCAGGCAACTAATATGGCGAAACTCCTTGAGCTTTTTGTTCAAACTAAGGTGTTTCTAAAAACTTTGGATTTAATAAACCATGCAGATGAGCTACTAAAAGATGTCGGCTTACAAGCGTCTTATAAAAGCTTCCACATCACTCTTCTCTTGCTTTACCTAACGTTTCCGTTTTATCTTTTCTTTCTAGTAGCACCTATCTGGGAAATTGTGGGCTCAGTTCAAGCCACTGGATTTTTCTCAAGGGAAACTCAGAAGCACATAATGCTAATGTGTAATGTTGCCATACTCTTCGGTGTGCGGTTCACATCTGTTTACTTATACAACGCTTTCATATTCATCTCGATACAACGTTTGCAGCAGATGAATCGATGTATTAGGGAAGTGGAGATAACGGCAACGTTCCATCGTGAAACATCCGATAGGCTGTTGTCAACCGCTGCCCAAATGCATTACACCGTTCACAAGTTAACGTATAACTTTAACAAGTGCTTTGGATGGGCCACGTTTGGATCAATTACTATGGCCTTCGTGGAAATTGTCGTTTCGGTTATGTCATCGGGTTTGGCATACTTTGGATCTTGGAAGGTTCATCTAACCACGGCGCTTTTTAATGTAACCGCTTTAATTACCCTTCCGTTGGGTCAGAAAATTAAAACCGAGGTAGGTTTATCGTCTATCGTGAACACCTAATCATAGCTTTTGTGGTCATTGTGTCCTAAGCGTTTTGGTGGACTAACAATCAGTCTTTTAGAGTCACACCATGGGAAGACTTCTGTGCGATCTCACACTTCCATACTTTGACGAGGTCTTACGCAAGAAGGTAGGTAGTAAAATTATGCGATTATTTCATAGGGCTAATCGATGATCAAATGATCTAGTTTCTTTTGATTACTCGATCATCGAGTTCTTCAACCATACAATTCTTGAAAAGCTATTCCTGTTTCTAGAGATGCACCTTATTATACCAAATGCTTCACGAACCTCTTGACTTAAGTGCTGCTGGATTTTATGCGCTAGATGTTAAAGCGATCTTGGCGGTAAGCTTCCTCTTTTGAAAAATGAATTCGAATAATGTTTGTAGCATTTGGAACTCACTTGCTCATTGTTAATGTTTCTACTGAACATACAACAAGTAATAAAATAATGCTTTGAGAGCACGTGGAGCACCTATTCGTCAATGTATGGATAATCCGCATAGTATTACGAAGTTGAAATTGATTTGGAAGCACTACAAATTATTCTCGTCACAGCTTCTAATCTGCACTGGAAAAACTAATACTGTACTACTACTACTGCACTAATACAAGTATGCACACAGAAATATAGTGTTGTTATTGCATGATAATGGCATTTATATATAAAAAAGGATACTTAATGTTGTTTACTCATTCTACGCGAGTGCGTCTGACCCTTCTTCTAAGTTTGATGTCCCCTACCACCGTGAGTTGGCCTCTTGTGGTCCAAAGTCACTTGGAATTAGTTTAATCGTTAAATGTTAATCCTATCAATAATTTGTACGTACATCAAGTAGCCTTTAAGTCGTCTGTATGTTGGGATATGTGTTTCGCCTTCCGACGGATGGACGGACGGACGCCAACTGTATAACCAAGATTACCATTTTGCATAAGTGAATCAAAATTCTCTTTTACATGATTTAAAATATTGATTTATTCCCAATAAATACAGAAAATATAACCCCTGTCTCATGGCCACCTTTCATCCTGATTCTGAAATAATTATATGTTACGGTAAGGGTACATAATATGGTAATTGTATACAATTACCGGTAATTGTATACATTTACCGGAGTCTTTGGTAAAAGTAGAAAATGATCTTAAAAAACCCTCTATTTCCTACTTTTACCGGTATACAATCGCCAGAGGAGCTTGGTGAAAGTAAGAAATTTAAATTTCAAGGATCGTCACGCAAGCACAGTGCGTTTGTTTACCACGTCCATGTGTGATCCTATTATTAATCTGCAGTGTTGATTCTTCGGAAGTGTTTGTATCTGTTCTGCCGTACAAATTTTGCCTCTTGTTATTGATTCGGGCAAAAAACCTCTTGTTTTTAGTTTAAAAAAATCATTAATAATATACACAAAATTTGAATCCTTGCAAAGGAATGTTACCACTTAAATAAAATACAAATTGCCAGCAATCCCAGCTAATGAAAAAATAACCAAATTTCTTTGTATGGATTCACTTATAATAAATAAATGCAATACATGCAATTAATTTCCACAGATCGGTTCCTTTTAGGATATTGCAAACTCTCAAAGATAGCTGGTCAATACTGTATACAATTCAAAAAGAAAGTAAAGTAATTTACAGATATCGTTGGCGTACAAATGGTACGGCCATACCTTGAAACCGCTCCCTCCAAGAAAAATTAAAAACTGGATCGCGTGTGGGAGGACACAGTTAAACTTTTGTGTCTTCTCTACGTGGTACAACTTTTACTTATCTCGACCACATTCAAATCGTAGTTCTAAGTGCGAAAGAATAAAAAGCCAAACTGCATCGAACTCGTTAATCTCATCGCTTTATATTTGAGCTTTTTCGTAAGCATAATGTCACCTTAAATGCAATTCAGCTTAACGGAACAAACGCAAATGGAAAATTTTCCCCAACACGCAATTGGATAGACCTCTTTGTAGCTGCGTGAGTTTCCGTATTTCATATTCTCCAATGCAAAAATTCTAATGTTATATTATCTATAGACGAGCGGAAAATACGAAATGGGCAGAACGCCCGAAAATTTCGAGACCAAGCTAGCCCATCTTATTGCCCACACATTTTTAGTTGGGCGTCTTTTTCATCGAACCTACTCGCACTTCATTATGCGTAATGTTTTTACGTAAACCAAGTAGAACATTTTGAACCCTCACTTTATTTGAAACACAAACGCATGTTTTGATCCCTCCCACCCAATTTTTTAACATACTTCATTGTTACACCTTGTATATGTTAACAAATGAACAAACTAACCTACAAACCAAAACCAACCGAACCTCCAGTTTAATTTGCTTTGAGGTTCGATGGTATATCTGCTCATAATTCAGTTGGATAAGAGAATTTACCGGAGTAGGCTGTCCAGAGAATCGAATTGCATTATAGTTCGGTTTTGATACAGTACTACTTCCTTCTCACACAAAAGAAATTAAGCTCAATGAATGAAAACGCTCGTTGAGTAAAAAAACATCTACAATGCGTCGTGGTCTCTTTGAAACACTCATACACTTTCAAAAATAACCAGAACGCGTTGTGCCAAATTTAAGACCACATAACGAAATTTGTAGCGGCAGCCTTTGGAGGGGTTGATTATTTGTAATTCTGTAGGGTTGAATTCCGTTAGAGTAACTCAGTGCTCAGTGTTTAGAGGGATAGATAGTATTCCAAGATTTGTTTCCTTGAACCGTCGTAAAGATCAGGTCAAAATAACACTCGCGTCGCAGCGTTGGTAAAGATCGGATCAGACGAACCTGTATTGGGAAATAATGGAAACGGTCTGTCAGTTAAAGTTCGAGGAGCCGTTCAATATTGAGTTTCGAGAAGAAAAACCGAGCGGATCAGCAGTATAACAGTGAACATTCTGTAGGAGCTTGTAACCAGAGAAGGGCCCTTCTGTTACGCGCTATGATGTAAACTCAACCTACGAATTACCATTTTCACGAATCCTATATTAGAGCCTGATTCACCTGTTCAAGAATGAACTGCTCAGAGAGGTAGATTTAGACGCCATATAAATGAGGTAAATTGCATTTTTTATTTGTATTTCAAGACGGACTGTGACCTTCTAGAAATAATAGTATTTCTATAGGCAGCAAAAAAAGGTAAGTGTTGGACTGCGCGTGTCAATGATAAGCGCGGATACTGCAGGTGAGAGAGAAGGGAAAACTAAGAGGGCAAACTGTCTCTTACGGTTGCGCATCTGATTGGTTCTTTCAATTTAATTTGAATGCGATCGCGATCGCCCGTAAGAGACAACTTGCCCTCTTAGTTTTCCCTTCTCTTTCACCTGCAGTATCCGTGCTCGCATTGGCACGCGCAGTCCATTTATTGTATGTCGATGGTAAATACCGACAAACAGTGGCGTACCGATATGGAGGTAACATTTCCAACCCTATAAATCGTGAACCATTAATCGAGCAATGAACTAGGCACACAATGCAGACCAGGAGGACTGGGATATTGTAGTTTACTTTGATAATTAAGGGTCAAGATTTCTTAAAATGCTAAATTTGAGTCAGGATATTTTTGTTAAAAACACCCCTCCCCCTCCTCACCCCCTTTCGGCTACACCATCTCCATATCAGCTACGGTTATTGATAATTGTATCCAGAGCACAAAATATGAATAGATTTAATTTCTTCATTTGTCGCTAAGGAGAGGAAAAATTTCAGCGTACTTATTAACAGCAGATAAATCTTAATACGGAAATAGTTGTTTGTAAGTGTATGGATGAACAATTTTGTTGCCTACTTCAAGAAATGTCGAAGCAAGGGCGCGCTCCACCGCTGGCATTAGTTCCACTAAGAAGGCGTTCAAATTTTTGTTAAGGCTCTCGTGTACTATATCACCTACAAACATTTTGATTATTACAGATTGCGAAAATTTGAACACGTACTTATAAATTTGTCCCCGCGGAACAAATTTTCTATCTTTATACTTCCACCTCCAATTTGAATGTGTAGCGATAAATCCTTGTACCTTAAGTATGTTTCACCATCCCTGTCGTACAACTCGCCTTTAAGCATAGTCTTCGATTTACAATTTGCTGCAAAACATCAGAATATGTAGTATAGCCATAACACCCATGTGGAGAGCGAAACTGTCCACTTACTGAGATTTGCATATAATGGACCTGCACCGTTGACAGGCATCATCAGCAGCTTCCCTGACACGTTGTACTGGGCTTCGATGCTCAGTAAGGGAAACTCAGTATCGAACTCGTACGTCTGCTCATCCATATTGACTCTACAATCAACCTTTAGAGCTGCTGTAACCACACAAGTTCCTTTTACTTTAAGGATGTAACTGTGTAACTACTACATCCGTACGTTTTTACATTATTGGCTGTTAAAGAAAGGCCAACCGATTGTTCCGAAATTAGTTCATTCATTACAAGTGGTTCGATGCTGGGTATGTTGCATTCCGGCACCCCTGCGGACATATCGTATTATACCTACCATTGTGGTTTTTACTGCTTCATTTTTACGGTGCAATTTACCTTTTGCCAGGTACGGTCTTAAATCTTCAGCGGATGCTATTAAACATTCAACCAGATTTGGATCATCCCTTTGACAAACGTGAATGAAAGAAGCTACAAGGATTAAAAAAAATGTGATTGTCTTAAACCCCTTTCTTCTTACGCAATTCCTTTGTATTGCACCTTTGCATCGTTACAATAAGTGATAGGAACATAAGTCTAACCTTAGATCCTTTACTCAATGGTCTAACGCTGTACATTTTGCTTAAAAGTGTTTCTTAGTAGTGGAATTCTGAGGTACTTACCTCCCTGTACTGTGCCACTCGTTAAATGGAAGACAAATTTAATCCTTTTGTGACTGGATGCATGCGAAAATAATATGTATAATAATTAATAAGTATATCGATGACTATGCACTTTTTTAAATTGTCGGTTAATTCTTCAAAATATCGTGATTTATAGGATTCTTACTGTACGGGAAGATTAGTCACATCCGACAATTATTTCTAATTTTAGTAATTTATCCTTTACGTATCGACTTTGTTGCAAATGGTAAAAGTGGTTCATGTATTTGATTATCCCCATGTTACCAAATTCACAGATACCAAAGGTCACCTAGACCACATGCATTTAAGGGTGCGATATCTTGTAATAGAATTCTTTGAAAAAGTTTATGAAATCATAAATGGAATACCCAATCGAATTCTCTGTGTCATGGTTATTTTAAGACCAATATCTCTTACTTTTCGACAATGTATTCCCCCTGTATAATTGGTGAAAATTCATGGTGCCAAACCGAATTTGGATGACGATTCCTTAAAATTTAAATGAAATTAAGATTCGAATATATTTTATTGAAAGCTGTACAAACATTACCGTGTTCGCTTGGAAAACATGCTTCTAATCGCAACCTGCGCGTAGCATAACTTAATTGTGGCGGGGAAAATACACAATTTTCACCAATAATAACTGATTACAGCGTAACACCAGAAAGCAATTCAAAGAAACCAGTGCACCACATTTAATCAAAGTTGGTGTAAGTATTATTATCGATTTGCCAAAATGTGGTTTTCCATCTGTAGAAATTGCTTGAATAAAATTCAATTTTCGAATAAACCCAGTTTGGTTCGTTTTACTTGAATTTGTGTCTCAGTGTTATTTTTCCTTTTGATTTTGTTTGTAATTGCATAATTTTTGTAAATTGCATCGTTTGTGTAAATTTTTTATTTAGATTTGTTGTATTTATTTATAAGACGTGAAATTGCGTGTTAAAATGTAAAGACATCTGGTTGTTTGCGATTAGACGTTTTGTTAATTAACGCACGTGTTCTGGTGTTGATAACAAGAGATGTATGTAGGTACCTAGTCAACGATGTGCACATTATTTTCGGCGTAAGTGGGTACGCTTTCCTTCGCAGTCTCCTTTATCTAATCTAATTAGCGCATATTATTTGCAAATACCGAAGGCAGGAGATAATTCTATTTTATTATGGAAATTGTAGTGTACTTAATTCCCTCCAAATACTACACAGACTTCGCTTAAATTTGAAATAGAAAAGTGGCAAATATCTAAGGCACGACCCCCTTACATTAATTGTAAGTGACGCTATGACTTGTAGTAAAGTTGGAAAGGAACGTAAAATAAAACACTGAAAATGAGAAAAGTTTGTTTAATACCCACGGCATTCATTTTACAGCACATCCCTGGAGCACCAGTCTTTAGCATTTTACAACTCCCTCCCGGATCAAATGATAAAGAAACGATTAAGTGGCGTAAACCTCGGCCAATTTCAAAACAAAAATAAAGTTGTGTGAAAGAAGTTTATTAAATAGTCCAGAAAAAGAAAAAGAAAAAATCAGAGCAGTCGACGAGAATCTATTTCATCTTGTTTATCGAGCTAGTTTGGGTTATTGAGTTTCAGCTCTTTTATAGACAAAGTGAAATTTCCTGAAGCTGCCAGCGGGTTTTGTTGTGCGTCTTTGTTTAAGTGCGCCTGAATATCGCAAACCTTTCACGACCAGAGTATCTGGATTATTTAGAAAAGTGAAACTGTACGTAATTTTAAGATTTTCAGATTTTTATTTAGCGTGCGGGGTAATCTGTCCAAACAAGCTTTCTAAGCTTCTCTTTCTTTGTTGTTGTTGTTTTAATTTTCATTTAATGGGTTTGGAATAAATTTTTGTCATTGTCAAACAATTGTGTGTTTATTCGAACCCATTGTGCGACCACGATAGAGTGTGCATGTCAGATTTTTCTTTTCGTGTCCAAGATTTATTTTAGGTATTGATCAAAATTTGCGTAGCAAATTCTTTGGAATTTTCGGAAATTGAACGAGTCTCCTAAGTTATTAGTTTAGGTCAATATTGGGACTTTCCTTTTACTTAAATAGAAAACGTGTCCGTTGCTATGGATACAAAAAAAAATTTTATCACTAACTGTTCGTATTTGTAATTGAATACTTCACCGTTGTTTTTATTTTTCTTGCGCTCGTTTCGACATCGACATGACACAAACGTCTGTGATCAACTGATAAACTTTGGCAATATTTTCGCATAGAGAAAGCATTCTCCGTAACGCTGCCATCTGAATATGAATTCCACTATACTCGTATTAATATTCATCCGAAATGATATGTAACAACTTGTTGCAATAGAGGATTTGAAACCCTTGTTCGTATTATTAACGAGCTCCTAGCGAGTTTATAATTTTGCGGTGTCTGTCCGTCTGTCCGCCCGTCCGTTAGCACGATATTAAAAACGAATGGACGGATTACGATGAAATGTTGCGGGTGGATTCTTTATCAAATTTGTAGATCGGAGTTCGTGAAATGGAAATGTAGGCCAAAAAATAAAGCTCTTTTGGCGTGTTCTTTAGTGATGAAACGAATTGCATGAAATTTAAAATGAGAATAGCTTTAGCCACATAATACCTAATGCCAAGCCAAGCCATACCCAGGGGCTCGTTAGCTATATTTATTTAAAATTGTTTTTCTACTGTAATGACAAATTTTTCTACACTAAGTAATTACTTAACCGACGGTTAGCTCCTACGAAAATTCTAATGCCCTTACGTTCCAGGAGTTTGGCCTTTTTTCTCTAAATCTGAAAATTAAGAGTTGGCGCTCTGCTTTGATTGCAGACAAATAAATACAAATTTGAAATGAAATGATCGATTATGTAGGTATATTAATCAAAATTCCATCTAATTTCCAATTCCTGTTTTTCTTAGATCTCTTTTATTTTCAAATTTGTTACGTTTATGACGAATACTGGAAATTTAAATTCTATATCGTGGCGTCATTTGCCTTACATCTATTTCCTAAAATTTTCTTAAAAATGCACCCCTTGTTTTTTAATTAAAATTAAAATTCTAAAAGAATTAAAATATTTAATATTTCTTCTAGATGTCCACGCGTAGTTATCAAATATGATGATGAATGGTACAAAAAAGCACGACTCTTTTTGTAAAGATAACGCTTTAAAACTGGACAATATAGAAACAAGAAAATTGGATCTCCCTTTGTTGTATGCCAATGATCGGGCAACGAACCTTCTATTTATCTCGGCTGCATTCAAACTAGCTTTCCGCTGTCACGATGCAAGTCCGTACGTCCGTCGGTATGATTCTTATGAGAGCATATAAAAGGTGTCCCAGTAGGTAGAGAAGAATGAAATTTTGCCGAAATTTCGTTCAGGCGAGGTAGAAGGGGTTACTGTGGCGGGTGTCCGGTGAAACCTGCCTTTTGTGTTGACTGTTTTGATTCGTGGCATGGCACCTAAATGAAACAACTTTTTTGTTTTTCATTAATTTGTGTAAAAACAATATATATTTGAGTTGAGATAATGTATTGGGCATACATATTCAGTGGTCTTGTTTCGACAGCCGTAGCCGTTCTGTTCCACAAGACCAAAATGTGCCGTGGGACAGTGACTGCTATATCCGTCCTCAGTTTTTTGCAAAAATTTGAAGAAAAATCATGTTTATGTACATAATTCAATTTGTATTTATATTAATAAACTGAATTTAACAAAAAAATACCTGATTATTTTTGGACGTTTTCGTCACGTCACGAATGTGTTTAGGTTTCTGCACCTGTTTGATTCCAGTGGTGTGTCATCATCATACGTTCACTAAACTTATTCATAATTATTTATATTACACCAAATTGTTATAACTGTTAATCAGTGACAATTTATTAAATATTCTTTAACATGAAATAACCTACTCCTAACTAAGTTAAATTAAGGTAATCTTCAGTAAAACTTAATAATCAGTCCATAAATAAATTATTCTTCTGATCCCTGGTAAAAAAAATCCGTTAAACTAAATAATCCACTCGTCGTAAGGAATGCTCTCAAACGTGTTCTCCATAAAACCCCAGAGCAAGTGCGTCAGTTTCTTTTTCAAATCGGGTTTCATCTCTTTAAGTAGTTCTTGTGCGTTTGAGTTAATAAATAAATTTAGAGCTGCCTCTGCAATTTCACGAATAACCACAAGTTCGACATATCATTGATTCTTACCCAAAACTGCGTTTCCATTGTGGACTTGTGTTACGCCCATCTGTATCTCTTTCACACTAAAGTCCATTTTTATTTGTTGCAAGGTGAGGTGCTGTCTTCCTTGCCTTGTCACCGGTTGAGCCTTTACGTATACTTTTGCCCTAACTCCATCTGCAGATCAAAATTGGTTTACTATCCCGTATTTTAAAAGAGTTTTACCGTATTCTCCCCAATAATCTCCCCCGCCAGATGCCTGAACTAAAATCAAAACTCCGGAGCTCACATACTTAGCCCTCGCCGAAATGTGTGGGATGAACAACGTGAATTGAAACTGATGCGAATCCAAATCGGACCTAAAACAACAAAACCTTGTAACAGCCAAAATGCAAGTTACCAAGTACTCACCTTACAGCAGTAATAGTCATATTACTGACTCCGAAAGCGTTAATATCCCTAAACGTGGCGCGATATCCATTTGGTCCATTACCCAACGCAATTCCAATTTCATCAATGACAAGGGGCTCGGGTTCCGCCAGCCTCAATTCGGGTATTCCATGGTTCATGTACGCTATAAAGGTATTTGCCGATTTTTGCAAGCAAGCGTTTATTTGCGGATCCGTTCTTCGACATCGTTTCAGATAATAATATGCTGCAAAATTATAATATTACAATCCATTCAATAATAATTTTTGGAAAGCGTGACCCAAATTTTCATTATCAATAACTGTAATTATGCATCTTTGTGGTTTTTGTGATTTAACTTTCTACGATCTTCGAATTATCTTATACGTTTGAAATTCCGCAATTTCTACAACTTTCATTCACAAATGACATAATGCGTTATAGCACAGACTGCAGAAAATTATATAAAAATTAACCAAAAAGCGATTGACCCGTTTGCGAGTAAGTATTTCGGTCACACATTCTGAAGTCACCGCAAATGAACTGTAAAGTAATGTTCGTCCACCTACTCACTATACAAACTTTCTTCAGCATTAAAAAGAAATGAGATAAAATTGAATTTAAAATTGTAAGTTAATTACTTACAATTTTGGGCAATTGCACTAGTTACTGTTCCAAATATCACACACAGTAAAAATACACGGTTATTCATGTTATGGTAATGTTGGAAGGTATGTTTAACGCTTTCTTCCACTTAGTACTGATGAACTTACTTCTTGTGGCATTGACCGTGACTTTGACGTTCCTGGTGGGGCTTCTACATACAGAAGTGTATTTAACCTGTTTCCGAGAAGAGCTGTGCAGAGAAGGTGCGTGTACTTTAAACGTCCAGAAGAAAGTTGTGCATCATAGCAAACGTTACTATTGATAGGGATGCTACCTGAAACGTAAAAAAATTAAAAATATAATCCTTTGGTAGGAGGCGAAGATAATTGCAATACTTTGCTAAACTGTATGGGCTATAGGTACATATTTTTAGATTTTTAGTAATAATGGCCCCACAACAATCCTATCTATCTATCTTGATCGCCCCTTTTGAGTACAAAGGGAATACAATGCATGTTATAATTGCGAGGGTGTATGTGGCCGGAGAGGGAGGACCACAAACTGGAGAGGGACTTTATACCCTTGATATACAAAACAGTTTACCTATCGTACCGCGCACAGTATTGGAATTTTTGCCCCTACATTCAATTCAAACAAGATATGAAGAATTGCATACGATTATGGGTATAGGGGAATTTTTTGCGACTCAGCTCGCATTCGGAAACCACACTTTTCGTCCGGCTGATATGCAATAGAACTGATCCTTGAACTGCCTCATATTGTTCTCGAGTTAGACGAGGATCAGATGGGCAGACAGACGGACAAAACCATCCATGAACTTTCCTAAAACGCAAAATCCGCACCGGGTTTTTCCTTCGAAGCGCATGAGGAGGAAAATTCGACATTGGAAATTGACCATTTATGAAGAACGGTTCTCAAAATTCGAGACGCTATGCGGGAATAGACGTTGGATTACGATCCTGAAAAGCACAAAGTAAGGGTGTGAGGGGCGTGATTTTGAAGGCTTAATTTATTCCAAAGGACCCAAAAATATACGAAGAATCCCATACGATTTTCAGAATTTTTTGACACTCAGCTCCCATATTCAATACCTAGCACTAATCCTAGAACTCGCAATAATTCCCGTAAAAACTGACTGATGAGAAAATATATTTAGGCACTCGAGACAAAATGCAAGAGAGAAGGAAACTTAAAACACTCGATAATCTTGAGAAGCTTTGGAAAGTTTAAGGCTCACAAAATTTAACAATTTCACTGTTTCCCCTCAAAACCACAAACTATAAACCTTCCTAGCCTAAAAATGCTCCAGAAAAATCTATCCTCAAATAAAAATATTTATCTATCTTCCGTATCGTACCACTTAAAATTTTAGGGGTGTTCAGAAGCTAAGGGATAAAACATTGTGCACTTCAATACCACTAAACAAAAAAAACTACATCAACAATTTCGAACGCCGAATTTTAACACTTCGTTATCGTTCTATTCACACCTGTAATTTTTATTCCACCAACATACACGTTCGTTGATACCTCCTAGTCTCCATTTTTAGCCACTTTGGTCTAAAAATACGTTGGTGGAAAAAAAATGGGGTTTAAAAGAAAGTTAATTGGGTCAATTGGGCGGTTATAGAAATATTTTGATGGGAGTAACCTCAAAATACCTAGCTAACAACGCAGCGGCTGGCGGCAGTTGTTTTTTTTGAAAATTTCAGTTAAGGTATTGGTCCTACTATGGTACAGAGGGCACCCCATCGTTAATGCTATCGCTTCACCTACAATTTTCCGCGGTAGTTCTTAGTCGGAAGCCTAAACGATGCGTTGGTCCTTCCGTTACGGAGACTGAACTAAGTAGGCTTAATTAGGATGCATGTAACCTCACTAAACCCCAAAAATATTACTTATACACTGCCGAACGTCAAGCGAAGTTAAAGTCCAAAATTTTTGTTACTAAGTAAAGATAGATATGATTGCTTTTTGGTTACAAATTTTCAAAAAGTCTAAAACTGCATTTTTTTTAGATCGCAAGGTCGCTGTTAGCCTCCACGGTGTAACGAATGTTGCACATAATTCTTCTAGTCTATCCTACCTCTGGTTATTCTTCATATTATATCTTAATTAACTTGGAGGCGGTTCTTGTTATGTGATTTTAGACATTTCAATCCGGCCAGTTAAGTAAGTGACATTACTAGTAACTAAATAAATGTGTTGCTGTAAACGTCATTCCACATAATTACAGATTTTTAGGACATCAGCAGGCCGCAAAATTGATTAATTTTTGGATGTAGATAACCGAATAACTAAAAAACGTCGTTCCCTCTCTGGCATATCCGAATTTTATAAAAGGTAAAGCAGTTATTTAGAGCTTTCTGCATTTTGCATCTTTGCAAGTTACGTTTGTAAGTACCTATACCGTAAGCGTAGAGATTTTCCGTAGATTTACTTTGACAACCGCACCGTGCTTCTACATTAAGTTTACCGCAGCGGATCTATAGCTTTTGCTTTTTCTTGCACAATAACTTTTACGGTTCTGTTTCATTGCAAGGTAAGCGTTTTGTTCCCGTATATACCGCTACCATTTTGTGCGCGTATACTTACTACCGAAGTTCGTTGCACTACAACCAAATTGGTATACATATACGTCACGATTGTGAGCATTTAGACCCAAGGGTAGCAGGATAGTATCAGACTCTCCAAAGCATACACATATGTCAAAGGTAAAGCCCGAAATCCGAACAAGATGAAATTTTCTTAGTATCCATGCCACCGTTTGATTGTTTACTAAACGAATTTGGAAAATAAATCAAAATTTTGGGCATTTTCAGTGCAACAACAGCACTAAATCGTCAAGTGTCTATTATGTATAGAGAGAGGAGAAAAGTAAGTTCAACCTTAGATCAATTAAAATAGTGGGTTGCTCTATTGACAACCACGTCATCAGACCTGACAACGTCAGATTAAAATATTTATACTCCGTTCAATAGTTCATTGTCCCAGTAGTAGGCCATGTTAGGGTGATGAAATTCACTGTGTATATGTGCTGTCACTCATTATAATTTCCTGTCAATGTGCGAAACATAGTTGCCAGATTTAGTTTTGGATTTTGTGGTAATTTTGTTATGGGTTAATACGTATAAATCCCAGAACAAAAAACTTAGAAGGGAAACGTAAACGGGAACAACTGAGTACAAATATAATTGGTTTGGAGAACATTCAATAGATGGCGCATAGTTAGCGTTCGTGTCATAGATATATAAATACATAGATACAGCCATACCCCAACATAGTTCAAAAGGACGTACCATCTATTACCATCACTTTCGGCACATTAATTACGTATAGCGCTATCCTTTCTAGAGGTACCCTGAGCATGGAAGACAAGATTCCCATTATTTATTATAACTGTCAATCAAATTGTTAGCACAAATCACACAGAAAATTATCAGACTTGAGACTTTACAACATAAATAAACCCCATTTTTATTTATTTAAATCGCATAGCAGCAAGAAATGTTACATTTAAAATGGAAGATGTTACTTGGAAAGCTGGTCAATGAAGAATTTGAAAAAATTACAGCTGACAACTGGAAGAAAGTGTGTGAACATGTGGAAAGTCATTAATTTAAAAGAGAAGTTATATTGCTTGATGTTTCTGAACTTTATAATAAGTGTTAATAATGACAGTGATGATTCGGATTAGTCAATTTCATCTGACGATGATTCGGATTGTGAACTTTTACAAACGTAATGAATGTTCACTAAATGAGTATTATCACCAATTGGATATCATTGTTAAGATAGTATTTATTTTAAATAAATGTACACGTGTAGCTTACTTACTACAATTAGCCCTATAATTTGAAAAAGAAACCCCACCGATTGGACATATGCCGAAAGGTAAGCAAGACGCGTAGCGACCAAAATTGGATATTGCACGCACACACAGTCTATAAATCTCGTTTTCCTAAGAATATTGCACGGATCCTTCTTTGTGATCATGATACAAACGCACTGCATCAACATCATATAGGCCAAAATGATAATTGGAAACGAATTCACTTCCTGTCGCAACTTAATCTCCGTTACCATTACGCCGAAAACCATGCAATTAAAATTAAAATGTTGAACATAAACTTTACTTACTTACGGTTTTATTGTTAATCTGCAAGCCAGCAATGAATTCGCTGCAGCACATCATGCCAAACAAGGTAAACATAGTCCCAAATTTGAATGGCGTAGCTCTATGTAATAAAACTATTTCAGGAATAACAATTCTGGACGCGTCTATCATTATGGCAAGCACTAATGTTATCCGTATTCAATTGAAAACGCAATAGTTACATAAAATTTAGTGAAAAATCCGCCCATCATGTTTAGGGCGAATATTTTTAGTTAGATTTGATTTCGCGCGATCGTGAAATGTGTCAACTGTCACATGACTTATGGGACGCGCTAAGTTTGTTTTAAGCGTCCGATTCGCGTACGACATAGTGGTTAATGCAATAAAAAGAGATAGAACATGTTTCTTCTTGGTTAGAAAGTAATGGAGAGATGTACAAATTTCTTTGATATGTTTTTTAAAAACCGAGGTACGTTTGTTAAGGATGGCTGTATCTAGGTATTTATATATCTATGCGTGCGTGTTAAAGTTACTAAATCTAGTATCTTTAGTGCGTGTTCGCCATTATGACAGTTGAATTTTGAATTTTGATTGACGGCTTATTGTGCTTTAAGTATAATTACTATTCATTATTACAATGAATTATGCATATACAAGTCGAGAACGTAAATGTTGTGTGACAAATTGTGAAGACGTTTCCCAAAAATGGAGCCCAAAGTTTTTAAGAATTGGTTTAGAATATAATGTGGAAGAAATTTACACAAAAGTTTTTGGTTTGTGAACGTCATTTTTCTGGCTGCGCTTTAGAATGGAACACGAAGAGATTTAAAGCGTGTGGCAGTTCGCACATTATATTTAGCAGGTAACACTAATTGAATTGTAATAAATTGCTACATATATTGTTTTTAGAGCGATCTCGAGAGCATCATACTTTCATACAGTAGAGTTCCATGAAGTTGATCTTGTATCTTGTATAATCATATTAAATTAAATATAACTCCTTGATTGGATTAATTGGAGTTGTTACTTATAAAACAAGTGCCCTGTACTCTTTGAAGGCCCTGACTGGTGAGGTGCATCCGCATTAAACTGAATTTATTTGGATCCCTAACAAACAAAATTGGACTTCACTGGCTGGATTCATTTACCTTTTAGGTTTCAGCTAGTCAAATCCAATGTTATTGTTCAGATCCGGAGAAATTAGTATAATGCGGACGTAGCTTACATTTTAATATTTAAATTTGGCGCCATTCACGTAAAAGCTGCTGAGAACATACACGAGATGGCGCGTCATTTTTACATTACATTACAGTTTCCATTCTAAGTTTGTTGTTCTATGGTATAAATTTCATGAGAAACAACTTGCTCAATACGTTTCATACTTTATTCAGTAGGCAAATGGCTCTAATGAACATTATTAATTTCAAAAGGCTGTTATATATGAACTTATTTACAATTATATGCTTAGTAATAGCAGGTTGCTGGTGGTGGTCTTTATGAACTAAACACTTCCACATTTAAATGACGATATGCTGGTCTAAACTTCGAGCAGCTTTAGTCTGGGGCTGGATCAGCTTTGGGAGATGTGTGGTGTAGATTCTCAGAAGATAACAACTGCTCGATAAGTCAGTACCATCATACCCGAGATGCCCTCAACGACCGCATTGATACCCGAACTGCGCTTGAGTGTAGTTCTTGTTTCCACGGTGCCATTGGAATGTTCTTCCTTGGGTCTTTTGTTTTCCGTCTGTGCTGTTTGATGATTAGTACATTTATGTTAATCTTATTTCCGGTGGGTAGCTTACTATTCTTTGGGAACCTTTTAGTCTTAGAGCAGCTGCCTGATATATGGTGTCTTGCTCTCGAATTTCTTCTTGACATTGTGTTTAATCAACCAATCCTGCATCTGATCCTTTTTCCAATTACTTTATGGTAATTTTTCCAACTGCGCCGAATGATACGGTGCATTGTCCAAGATCACCACACATTTATCTTGAATTTTGTTCAGAACAGGAAGTAATTGATTCACCACCCAATTTTGATAAATCTCCCCGTTCATAGTTTTGTGATAATCCCTATCGTTACTATTTGAAGTTTGTAATAGATTACACCCTTCCAAAAATCCAAAACGAGACCCCGCATGCAAAACAGTAAAACGCTTCCCTTCTGATTTAATTTTAGACGGATTACTTTTAATTTCAAAATCGTGTACCCATTTTCGGACGCTGGATCGATTTTGAAAAATCCAAGTTTCGTCCAGATGCACGAATGTTATATTTTCACTTGAATTTTGGTATTGCAAAAATGTAAAAGGGGCAGGAACGATTCTACTGCGTAAATTGCAAACAAGCAACGGACCAGTAGGGAAGAAGAAGGTACCAATGCATTTGAATATTCAATTGCTGCCGCGCTTTCCCAAATATCGAAACCAGTCTATTCCAGAATTTTGAATCGTTGTGAACAAAATCATTCTGATGAGTATTAAGAAGGAGGCCTACACCATCGTTCAGTAGGAAACCTTTAAAACAATCACAGATCAAAGAGCTTTTACTCTAAATTACCGAGGAAAATAAAGAACGAGAAAATTCAAAGATGGCGTTTGGAACTATAATAATATAACTCCATTCAAGTACGCCATTATCTATAGACCTGGACGAGAAAACACATTTTTGACGCATTTTCAAAAATCTCATAAGACAATGGGAAACAGTTCTACCATTCGTTCTGCATTTAATTCGTTACCTTATATGCACAACGATTAACTGCACACCAGTTGCGGCACAGTAGACGAGCTTCTAATGGAACTGCTATGACTACATGGCTGACAGAGGCAGGACAAAGTGCTATGGCGTCATTGTGATCGAAGCAGTAAATACCAGCCTTGCAGGAGTCAATCGCCGACTACTCATTTTTTTCCCTCCTAGATGGATCTGAAACCACTGTATCCAACAGACACCTGGCTCGTATTGAAGGACAAGAAGAGACTACAGTTTCAGCTGAACTATTTATGATTGTTGATCGCGCTCCAACAGTCAAGACTTGTTGAACGCTGGTTGCAACGTTTTCAAAGTGAAGATTCAATGTTATTGGTAAAGAACGCCAAAATCGACCAAAGAAGTTTACAGATGGGGATTTATAAGCATAATTGGACGAAGACACTACACAAACACAACAAATGGTAGCGCGGCATTTGAATGTTACTCGGCAAGCCATTTACCATCGCCAACACCAACTGAACGAACAACGGATGGGAAAGCGAAAAACTGTGTGCGAAATGCTGCATTTACGTCACCAAAGAAAGAGTTTTTGGCATCGGGTTGTAACTGGCGGAAGAATGGGTGTATTTTCAGAATGCCAAACACAAAAAATGCAAGACCGTATCGCTTTTAGAGGATTATGTTGTGTGCGTGGTGGGATCAGAAGTACACTCAAAAAAATATCGACAGTTAAAGTAAACAAATATATTTGTTAACCAACAGTTTACTTAAACGTTAGTACAGTTAAATAGAATTTAGTTTAATTCTATAAATTTGGTTTGTTTCATTTACCAATAAAACATTGTCATATTAATTCTGTACAATCTACCCGAAATGTAGTCATTTCTGTTTCAAAAATTGTTAAATAACAATTACTTTATATTTTTACAAATGGTTATTGTAGTTCAACAACATATTCTGTTAAAATGTTGTGATAATTGTCAAATTATTTGGTGAAAATTGTGAAGTAACAGCCATGTTGTAAACCTCTACAATTGTTTGTGGTAATGTAACAACGAATTTGATAAATCGTTTTACATCAATAGTTGTATTATTTAGAAACCATAGTCACTTTACCACGTCATAAGTAAATTCTAACTACGAAATTGTTCATCAACAATATAAAATGAAATATAAACGGCGACTTTGTTTGAGTTAACGTTGCAGTTCGTTTCATAGTAACTGCATAATCGTGATAAATTCGCGAAGATCGCATTACGCATTGTATGTAGCTAATGTAACCCAGCATTTTCATTTTGAATGCTCGTCAGTCATACGGTACGCTATGGAAAATATTGGAAGTGTATTTGGTACATTGTACAACATTGATAATAATTCTAGTTCTAACATCGACACTTTGACATTGTTTGATGAGGGTGCTAATGTTAATGGGAGTGCGGGTGAAGAAGGCGACTTATTCAATTTATTACAAAGCTGGGGGTTCTCAAGCCTTTGCCAGGAGTTTTTAGGTAAGTATTTTTATCATTATTTATGAATGTATTCACCACCTTGGAATGTACATATTACAGTTATTTCTCTTTTTCTTACACACAAAACAAATTCGCGATGGAACGCAACGTTGTTTAATCATTTTGTTAAAGAATTATATTATTTTAAACAGTTAAAACAATTGTTCCACATGGAACTTCATTATTTTGGGAAATTATTGTTACAGATCAGGATATAACCATTGAACGCCTAAAACTGCTAACTGAAGCGGATTTGAATGAACTATTTAAAGAGAAAAAATTAGGTATAAAAGTAGAGTTTCGGCATCGCCTTACCAGATGGAAAATTGAAAACGTAAGTTTTGTAAATGTCAACATTTATGTGTACAAACTATTTGTTAATAGAACATACCCAACGATTTTCCTTGTAACTCAAATAGTTACACAAATTTATGGATAAATACTGACACTGACGCAGCCAACTCGTCATCTGAATCATCGGTGGAATCTACATTTGGCAGAACTTTTGTATGATTTGCTCATGTAGTGTTATATCATATAATTTACATAACATTTGCAGCAATTGGAGAATGCCCTAAAGAATTTCCCTAATGGTAACTATGTGTTCTTAGTATTCGAGAAAAATAAAAAACTCAATGACGCAGCTCGTAAAATAATGGTAGATGCTATTACAGCGTGGCATATTGAAAATAATGTAAAACTGAGAAGAGAAGGATTCGAAAGGATATCCGAAGAAATAGAGCAAAGATTTCATGATGATAAGGTATTTTGTACTATTTGGTGTGGTACTAACATTATCAAATAATTCATTTTAGTTTATCTACTATAAGAAAAGGGGACTAAAACAAATTCCATCGGGACGATTGTATGACAAATATTACAATCACACAAAACGCCTCAAAAAAATTGGTTTAATCCAACAATCTCCAATCACTCCTCGAACAAGTACTGTCGCAAACATCGAAAATATTGGTGTAATTGATGATCAGAATATAACGGACGATGGTATGTAGTTAGATACAGGTGTAATACAATTACTTGAAAACTTATATTTTATGGCACTAGAAATTTTGAATTTAACTGCTTGGCTTCGGATAAATAATTCCCCTTGGACGGACGTTCAAGAAAATTGGCGAAAGACTTTTACAAGGAGAAGAAGTGAGATTTTGAAAGAAACAGAAGAAACACGAATTACGTCTATTTTAGCGAACTGGCCTCTTTTAAAAAATTCTCATGGCTTCAATTTGGTATGTTTTTTTTATTATTATAATTACATACAGTATACTTACTACCTCCTGCTTAACAGTAGGTTGTAATTATTATTATATATAAATTTACTCCACTTTTTAGATTGAACAAGATTTTTTTTCGATATACCAGGACAAAACTTATGGACTAATAAGGAATTGGATATATTTTAAAAATAAAATCATTCCAATTTATAACACTAAAATTAAAGACAAGCAAAATTTAACGTTAATGAAATATTTAAATAGTCTAAATCACACTGAAGGTAATTTCCTAATCTTGTTTATTACAATAATGTAACAAATTGTCTTTCAGAAATTATTGACGTAATTGTAGCACTGCTTCTTCATGCTGTGTTACCGCCCACAATAAAGCATGTAAAGAAAAATCAACAGAACAAGAAATTGATCATTAAAGCAACCATAAAAGACTCACAAAATTCGATCTTTCTGCACACGCGGACCATTAATGACTTTGACAACAAAATCGAAGAATTAAAATCAACTCTACTAGAAAGAGGAGAAACACTTCAACCTATAATAGTAGCAGTAGGTGACGATTTAATACATATTAATAGTTATTATGTTTTCTATGATGATATAAAGTATAAATTTGATAATTGTTTAGCCGCTCTTGATTCGTGTTTTAAAATATTTCATGTGTTAAATTTGAAGTATCCAAGATGTGGTCAAAATACGTGGATCTTTATCCAAAAATATTTTTTTGATATTCACTTGCCGGAAGATAATCCGTGCTCAAATTTACTTTGTTTGCTTAACGATTTAAAAAATTAATTTTTATTTTACTATTAACATGCCTCAGTGTTACAAATGTAAGCAAAACGCAGGGAGTGTTTCTAATCAATTTGATGGAGTGGATGAACTTATCAAACATTTTAAACTTTTTCATAGTTTTACACCGTATGGCAACTTTTACTGCCTTGACTGTTGTCATACTTATCAATCTTTAAAAGCATTCAAAAGACACTTTAAAGGTAATAATAAATCATGTATAAATAAATCGTCAGATACAATAAATCGATTAGAAAAATCATATAGTCAACATGAAAATAACACGGATTCTTCTGTAGGTAACTCGGAAAGAGAAAATGTTCGATATGACTTAGCATCAGCTTTAAAGAACATTGAAGCCACTGCTTTAATATTTGTTACTAAACTTTACAGTAAATCAAATTATGCCCGAAAAGATGTCGACCAACTTATTAACGACATTACTAACAATTTGTTGGGTACGATTATTACTGAACTGAGTAACATTTTTAATACGACGAATAATAATAATGGTGAAATAGATAAACTTCTGGCTTTCTGCCTGGATCCGTTTTGCAATTTTAATACTTATCACAAGTACACAAAAAGTCTTCAAAATCGGGACCTCTATCGAGAACCAAAAATTTTTGAAACCAATAATGAAGTTGATCATATAATTCTCAATAGTACACCCTGTTTAGATTCTAAATCAAGCAAAGGCGCTTTAATGCCACTACAGTTTCAATTTCAAAAATTTTTTGAGTTGCCAAACGTATTGAAAGACACTATTGAAAACATGACAAACCTTGCACAAAAATCTACAATACATAATATAATAAATGGAGAAATTTGGAAACAAAAAAAGGCAAAATTTGAAAATAAGACTTTGATTCCATACATTCTGTATTTTGATGATTTTGAAATAAATAATGCGCTTGGTTCACATGCTGGCAGTCAGTCAATTGCTGCATTTTATTACAGTTTCCCAACACTACCACAGCACCATGTTTCATCATTAGAAAATATTTTTACAGCTCTGTTATTTAAATCTACTGATAAGTGTTACGGAAACGATGCAACCCTGAATTTACTAATTAAAGAAATACAGTTACTAGAAAAAGATGGCTTAATGGTACATGGTCATCAGATTCATTATATTTTGATGGCTATTGTTGGAGACAATTTGGGGCTGAATTCCATATTAGGGTTTACGAAAAGTTTCAGCGCTAATTTTCCATGCAGATTTTGTAAGTGTAATCAAAGTGAAATTAAATCCGACTGTCAAGAAAATCTTTCAAAATTTAGAACCATTGAAAATTATCAACAAGATATTTCGAATGAAATTGAAGTAAAAAATAGGGCTAAACAGAGTGGTATACGGGAAATTTCAATTTTCAATACCATTGATTCATTCCATGTCGTGAATAACTATGCCGTCGACATAATGCATGACCTCTTTGAAGGAGTCTGTCATTATGATGTATGCCAAATTCTAACCCACCTGATTGAAAAGGATCATCTATTTTCACTAAAAATATTGAATAGTCGAAAACAACTATTTAATTATGGTAAAACAGAAATTGGAAACATTTCCCCTCCTATAAAAATAAATCATTTAACTAACTTAAAGCTGCATATGTCGGCCAGGGAGATGTGGACATTTTGTCACTTCCTTCCTCTTATCATCGGTGATTTAGTTCCCATTAATAACAAATACTGGAAATTATTACGTCTTTTATTAGAAATGATTGATTTAATATTAATGACCGAATTTAATGACACAGATTTAAAATTAATGACATTGAAAATTGAACAACACCATCTGCAGTATGTGAAACTGTTTGGAAATACCCTAAAACCAAAATTTCATTTCCTTCTGCATTATCCAACAATTATAAAAAAAATAGGTCCTCTCAAGTATATCTGGTGTTTCCGTTTTGAATCAAAACACCGCGAGCTAAAAATGTACACAAATAATACGAATTCCCGTAAAAATATCCCTTATACCATTGGCATTAAATGTTCTTTAAAATTTTCTTATCGTTTGTTAAATAATAATGGTTTCAAGAATATTATAGCATATAATTCAAAATCCACTAAACAGCAAAATCTCCGGGATCAATTTTATTATAAAAATCTCAATTTAGATGCAGTCAATATTATAGGCGATGATATTATGACATTTAAAAAAGACATCATATATAAAGGAACTCAATATGCTATTGACTATTACTTGTTAACAAAAAAACTGCAGTTATATAGAATTGTGGATATTGTTCTTACAAGTAACGAAAATATATACTTCGTATGTTCACAGTACAAACTTGGAAATTTTTGCAATCATTTTCAATCATATTTGTTACCTACTACAGAATCCACTGACACTTTTTTTATGTTTTCTCCTTCTCATTTTGATTATTATTCACCACTTCACACTTATATGTCGCCAAATGGTAAAACCTATGTTCGGCCAAAATATTTTTAACACAACAAGAGCTCTTTAGTTCCTAATCATATTTAGCATTTATAATGAAGTGTATTTATGTTAATTTACATACTAATCTTATATTTAAGTATTCTATTTACCACAGTGGTAACTGTTTATTTGTATTTTGTATTTTCTGTGTACTTATAATGATTATTCCAAAATAAAGAGCAATTATTCTAGAAAAGTTTTTTTTGTAATCAGACAGACGGACAAAAAATGCATGGTCAAAGCAACTGCTAACTTTGTTATAATAGACCATTTAGTCAGTTAATTAACTAAAGTATAGTTGAAACACAGTGTCATCGTTACACAACTACAAAATTGTTGAAAAAACGAGAACATTGTTAATGAACCCAAATATTAGTTCCTCAAGCACTTTTTACAGTATACCTACAAATGTTCTTGTCAAGTACCAGTATAATTGGTACGATAACTTTGTTTGCAGTCATTTCAACAGTCAATATGATAACAGTATGTTAACCATTTTGAAGCAGTAAAATATACCAAAGTAGATGTATGACGCCTTTTTATATGCTCTTTTTGGTTAATTTTACCTCTCTTTTTCTTTGAGTGTACAA
>NW_022170596.1:37882397-37983130 GCF_008802855.1 Photinus pyralis | reverse complement strand
AAACCCCTCCGACGAAAAGAGTGAGAGGACTTCGTACGATATCGTATTCCACGGGGTCGGTTGGGATGAAAATGTGTCCGCGTCAGACACAAGCTTCAGAAAACCTCCAAATAAATCAATTATTGGGCACGTTTCCGGAATGAATCCAGGATACGGTCTCACTTGCATTTGCGTTACCATGTCAGCAATCGTCTTACTAACGGAACCGGAAAACATGCCATATGAGTAAGTTACCTCGTCAGGGTTTAGTTGATATATGTGTGTTTTAGGGGAGGAGTTTATACACCAGGAGTAGCATTTGCAAGAACAAGTCTGGTTAAACAACTAAACGAAAATGGTGTTACTTTTGAGATTAAGTCAAAAATGTAAAAGGTACGCATATGTGACTCAAAGATTGTGATCCACTTGATGGGGTTTGTGTGTCCCGAAATCTCCGAGATATATAAATGTGCAATAAACTATTTTATTGGCATCGGTCTATTTTATTGAACATCTGGAATAACAAAAAGGTTAGGTACCATCGTAAAGATAAATGGCGACCTTATACGTAACTTTAACTCTGAAATTCATATAAAATTATATCAGAATCGTAACAAATAAAAATTAACCCACCACCGGATAAAATCAACTCTAACCCGGCCCAATTATTAAATTATTGATTGCATTACTTTCAACAAAACAGTCAATAATATCTGAAAGAATTATTATTTACAATTACGCGCATAGCTGATCTTACTGTTTTGTATGCATTATTTATTTTAGGTTTACATCTTTAGTTTTGGGCAAAACTTAAAATCCAGGAGGCCCATTATTACAACAATGGATCGATTCGGACTAATGCTGCTATAGTTACCTCAAAACCTGTAACGCATTTAAACAAATACCTATATCAATGAGGTAAAGGAAATAGTTCATTAACTTTGTTCTAAGCAAAGGTCTAGTTACAAATTTAACTATTTTTTGGCGAACACAAAGGTAAAGAAAATCATTTATTGATGCTCACTTAAACTTTGAAACGGTGTTTACATTTATAGGGTAAGGTAATCCTTTACGACGCACAGCACGTTGATTTTAATTAGTTATTGCTAGTAAGTGTGCAATATCGATGGAACTGCTAATGAACACAGTACTTCATGGTAATTTCTTTTCATTTATGATTTATTAATTGAATTGAATACAGAATAATTTAATTCACGGAATTTGGAAGTGGTCTAAGTAGGACATGGCTTGAGGACACGACTTAATTGTTAAGGTATAGTAATTGTGAGTTGAACTCTATTATGTTTAACTAAAATTTCTCCCTTAATCCGGCTAACGTCAATTATTTGTAATTGGAGTTAATATTACAGATATAGGCGAGCAGCAAACCGCATATTTACCTGGACTCGCCATCTTATTAAGATTGAAATTGGAGCGTGTCACGTGACGGATGGGTTTCTACATTACCGACTAGGGAAATTCTACCTACACTAACCATGCAAATCTACTTCTTAATACCAACATTATTACCTACTCGAAGTTTATACGTGGAGATTTCGATATTGTTAGTTTGTCGCATCAAGTGACTCGTACTGAAATTATTGATATCAAAACTTAAGGGAAAGCAATAAATCAAATAACTTTAAAAAAGCAAAAGCAAAATTTTGATCCACAACGGGTTGTTCGTGCAAATCGGGGATATATAAAAGCATAAACGTAAAGAAAATTACTTTACAAAGTACACATAACTAAATTCCTGTATAAAAGTAATTTGAAGAGTTGAAACGTAACCAGGGTACATGAATGAATCTTCGTAACGACAAAAGTAACGTAGATAAAATCGACGTGTTGAAAGGCGTATTCTTCGGAACGACAAAAACGAATGTACGTAAAATCAGACGTATCGAAACAATTCCCAAGAGATCTTCAAAAGGTATCGTAATACTTGCAGTTAGAAATCAGGAACAATAAATCAGGGTTAAATAATCGGTATGCGGGTCACTGGAACAAATCAAGTAATGTCGCCGATCTTAAAATAGTGGGTCCATTGTAAAGCGCAATGTCATCCAAGTTCTGCGTAATTTCAAAAGCATAGATGTGGGTAGTAATAACGAACTAAAATGAAGAATTTCTATCAATCCGGTGTATTTGGCCCTCGATTTGGCCAAAACATGGCGTATCTCCCAACTACCAATAGAAAATAACACCACCCTATGACCACACTGTCGCTATAGAGTCACTGTATAGAAAAGTACATTCCCATGGCTTCTAGCGGGAAAATAAAGAACTATGAAATAAAACTGTACCAATAAAACTAACTACATGAACTTAACCGAGAAATACACGGAATGTGTAATGGGTATTTACTTAAAGAAATATAAATTTTAAATGTTTATGCAGAAAGGAAAGAAACCGTTACAGCTTGGTCTAGAAATTTAGTACCCTTTTGGTAACGAAAATACCATTTAAATGTGTACATGTCACCTACCGGTTTAAATCTTGCACTTTAGGGTTTATAAAAGTTTGATTCGCCGTTTATACTATTGATCGTTTATTGGGGGTAGGAAAATGGACTACTATTTATATTATTTACTATAGCTCATTAGTTATTGAAGGTACTCACTACGATTAAGTTTATATTGCATTGTGTAACTCAATACCAAATCGCCACCATGAAGTACGCGAGTAGCATTTTTGAACTTATAGACGCTCTTTACCTTCCATCTAAGGTTTTTGGAATGGCACCTTACACCAGGGATGTTGTGAACCATAAACGCGCATTTCGTTTTAAAAAGAACAATTATCTGTACATTGGCTACATACTTGGCAAGTTTTTACATTTACTCTAATCACAGTTTGATAAATGCATATTGCAGTCATCATCGTGTTTATGTTGGTAACCGTTCTGGCTCGTTTGGCGCTAGAAGACAAAGCGCCGTCCTTCCACGACGCAATTATTGGCACATTATTTGTATTATCGCAGGCAACTAATATGGCGAAACTCCTTGAGCTTTTTGTTCAAACTAAGGTGTTTCTAAAAACTTTGGATTTAATAAACCATGCAGATGAGCTACTAAAAGATGTCGGCTTACAAGCGTCTTATAAAAGCTTCCACATCACTCTTCTCTTGCTTTACCTAACGTTTCCGTTTTATCTTTTCTTTCTAGTAGCACCTATCTGGGAAATTGTGGGCTCAGTTCAAGCCACTGGATTTTTCTCAAGGGAAACTCAGAAGCACATAATGCTAATGTGTAATGTTGCCATACTCTTCGGTGTGCGGTTCACATCTGTTTACTTATACAACGCTTTCATATTCATCTCGATACAACGTTTGCAGCAGATGAATCGATGTATTAGGGAAGTGGAGATAACGGCAACGTTCCATCGTGAAACATCCGATAGGCTGTTGTCAACCGCTGCCCAAATGCATTACACCGTTCACAAGTTAACGTATAACTTTAACAAGTGCTTTGGATGGGCCACGTTTGGATCAATTACTATGGCCTTCGTGGAAATTGTCGTTTCGGTTATGTCATCGGGTTTGGCATACTTTGGATCTTGGAAGGTTCATCTAACCACGGCGCTTTTTAATGTAACCGCTTTAATTACCCTTCCGTTGGGTCAGAAAATTAAAACCGAGGTAGGTTTATCGTCTATCGTGAACACCTAATCATAGCTTTTGTGGTCATTGTGTCCTAAGCGTTTTGGTGGACTAACAATCAGTCTTTTAGAGTCACACCATGGGAAGACTTCTGTGCGATCTCACACTTCCATACTTTGACGAGGTCTTACGCAAGAAGGTAGGTAGTAAAATTATGCGATTATTTCATAGGGCTAATCGATGATCAAATGATCTAGTTTCTTTTGATTACTCGATCATCGAGTTCTTCAACCATACAATTCTTGAAAAGCTATTCCTGTTTCTAGAGATGCACCTTATTATACCAAATGCTTCACGAACCTCTTGACTTAAGTGCTGCTGGATTTTATGCGCTAGATGTTAAAGCGATCTTGGCGGTAAGCTTCCTCTTTTGAAAAATGAATTCGAATAATGTTTGTAGCATTTGGAACTCACTTGCTCATTGTTAATGTTTCTACTGAACATACAACAAGTAATAAAATAATGCTTTGAGAGCACGTGGAGCACCTATTCGTCAATGTATGGATAATCCGCATAGTATTACGAAGTTGAAATTGATTTGGAAGCACTACAAATTATTCTCGTCACAGCTTCTAATCTGCACTGGAAAAACTAATACTGTACTACTACTACTGCACTAATACAAGTATGCACACAGAAATATAGTGTTGTTATTGCATGATAATGGCATTTATATATAAAAAAGGATACTTAATGTTGTTTACTCATTCTACGCGAGTGCGTCTGACCCTTCTTCTAAGTTTGATGTCCCCTACCACCGTGAGTTGGCCTCTTGTGGTCCAAAGTCACTTGGAATTAGTTTAATCGTTAAATGTTAATCCTATCAATAATTTGTACGTACATCAAGTAGCCTTTAAGTCGTCTGTATGTTGGGATATGTGTTTCGCCTTCCGACGGATGGACGGACGGACGCCAACTGTATAACCAAGATTACCATTTTGCATAAGTGAATCAAAATTCTCTTTTACATGATTTAAAATATTGATTTATTCCCAATAAATACAGAAAATATAACCCCTGTCTCATGGCCACCTTTCATCCTGATTCTGAAATAATTATATGTTACGGTAAGGGTACATAATATGGTAATTGTATACAATTACCGGTAATTGTATACATTTACCGGAGTCTTTGGTAAAAGTAGAAAATGATCTTAAAAAACCCTCTATTTCCTACTTTTACCGGTATACAATCGCCAGAGGAGCTTGGTGAAAGTAAGAAATTTAAATTTCAAGGATCGTCACGCAAGCACAGTGCGTTTGTTTACCACGTCCATGTGTGATCCTATTATTAATCTGCAGTGTTGATTCTTCGGAAGTGTTTGTATCTGTTCTGCCGTACAAATTTTGCCTCTTGTTATTGATTCGGGCAAAAAACCTCTTGTTTTTAGTTTAAAAAAATCATTAATAATATACACAAAATTTGAATCCTTGCAAAGGAATGTTACCACTTAAATAAAATACAAATTGCCAGCAATCCCAGCTAATGAAAAAATAACCAAATTTCTTTGTATGGATTCACTTATAATAAATAAATGCAATACATGCAATTAATTTCCACAGATCGGTTCCTTTTAGGATATTGCAAACTCTCAAAGATAGCTGGTCAATACTGTATACAATTCAAAAAGAAAGTAAAGTAATTTACAGATATCGTTGGCGTACAAATGGTACGGCCATACCTTGAAACCGCTCCCTCCAAGAAAAATTAAAAACTGGATCGCGTGTGGGAGGACACAGTTAAACTTTTGTGTCTTCTCTACGTGGTACAACTTTTACTTATCTCGACCACATTCAAATCGTAGTTCTAAGTGCGAAAGAATAAAAAGCCAAACTGCATCGAACTCGTTAATCTCATCGCTTTATATTTGAGCTTTTTCGTAAGCATAATGTCACCTTAAATGCAATTCAGCTTAACGGAACAAACGCAAATGGAAAATTTTCCCCAACACGCAATTGGATAGACCTCTTTGTAGCTGCGTGAGTTTCCGTATTTCATATTCTCCAATGCAAAAATTCTAATGTTATATTATCTATAGACGAGCGGAAAATACGAAATGGGCAGAACGCCCGAAAATTTCGAGACCAAGCTAGCCCATCTTATTGCCCACACATTTTTAGTTGGGCGTCTTTTTCATCGAACCTACTCGCACTTCATTATGCGTAATGTTTTTACGTAAACCAAGTAGAACATTTTGAACCCTCACTTTATTTGAAACACAAACGCATGTTTTGATCCCTCCCACCCAATTTTTTAACATACTTCATTGTTACACCTTGTATATGTTAACAAATGAACAAACTAACCTACAAACCAAAACCAACCGAACCTCCAGTTTAATTTGCTTTGAGGTTCGATGGTATATCTGCTCATAATTCAGTTGGATAAGAGAATTTACCGGAGTAGGCTGTCCAGAGAATCGAATTGCATTATAGTTCGGTTTTGATACAGTACTACTTCCTTCTCACACAAAAGAAATTAAGCTCAATGAATGAAAACGCTCGTTGAGTAAAAAAACATCTACAATGCGTCGTGGTCTCTTTGAAACACTCATACACTTTCAAAAATAACCAGAACGCGTTGTGCCAAATTTAAGACCACATAACGAAATTTGTAGCGGCAGCCTTTGGAGGGGTTGATTATTTGTAATTCTGTAGGGTTGAATTCCGTTAGAGTAACTCAGTGCTCAGTGTTTAGAGGGATAGATAGTATTCCAAGATTTGTTTCCTTGAACCGTCGTAAAGATCAGGTCAAAATAACACTCGCGTCGCAGCGTTGGTAAAGATCGGATCAGACGAACCTGTATTGGGAAATAATGGAAACGGTCTGTCAGTTAAAGTTCGAGGAGCCGTTCAATATTGAGTTTCGAGAAGAAAAACCGAGCGGATCAGCAGTATAACAGTGAACATTCTGTAGGAGCTTGTAACCAGAGAAGGGCCCTTCTGTTACGCGCTATGATGTAAACTCAACCTACGAATTACCATTTTCACGAATCCTATATTAGAGCCTGATTCACCTGTTCAAGAATGAACTGCTCAGAGAGGTAGATTTAGACGCCATATAAATGAGGTAAATTGCATTTTTTATTTGTATTTCAAGACGGACTGTGACCTTCTAGAAATAATAGTATTTCTATAGGCAGCAAAAAAAGGTAAGTGTTGGACTGCGCGTGTCAATGATAAGCGCGGATACTGCAGGTGAGAGAGAAGGGAAAACTAAGAGGGCAAACTGTCTCTTACGGTTGCGCATCTGATTGGTTCTTTCAATTTAATTTGAATGCGATCGCGATCGCCCGTAAGAGACAACTTGCCCTCTTAGTTTTCCCTTCTCTTTCACCTGCAGTATCCGTGCTCGCATTGGCACGCGCAGTCCATTTATTGTATGTCGATGGTAAATACCGACAAACAGTGGCGTACCGATATGGAGGTAACATTTCCAACCCTATAAATCGTGAACCATTAATCGAGCAATGAACTAGGCACACAATGCAGACCAGGAGGACTGGGATATTGTAGTTTACTTTGATAATTAAGGGTCAAGATTTCTTAAAATGCTAAATTTGAGTCAGGATATTTTTGTTAAAAACACCCCTCCCCCTCCTCACCCCCTTTCGGCTACACCATCTCCATATCAGCTACGGTTATTGATAATTGTATCCAGAGCACAAAATATGAATAGATTTAATTTCTTCATTTGTCGCTAAGGAGAGGAAAAATTTCAGCGTACTTATTAACAGCAGATAAATCTTAATACGGAAATAGTTGTTTGTAAGTGTATGGATGAACAATTTTGTTGCCTACTTCAAGAAATGTCGAAGCAAGGGCGCGCTCCACCGCTGGCATTAGTTCCACTAAGAAGGCGTTCAAATTTTTGTTAAGGCTCTCGTGTACTATATCACCTACAAACATTTTGATTATTACAGATTGCGAAAATTTGAACACGTACTTATAAATTTGTCCCCGCGGAACAAATTTTCTATCTTTATACTTCCACCTCCAATTTGAATGTGTAGCGATAAATCCTTGTACCTTAAGTATGTTTCACCATCCCTGTCGTACAACTCGCCTTTAAGCATAGTCTTCGATTTACAATTTGCTGCAAAACATCAGAATATGTAGTATAGCCATAACACCCATGTGGAGAGCGAAACTGTCCACTTACTGAGATTTGCATATAATGGACCTGCACCGTTGACAGGCATCATCAGCAGCTTCCCTGACACGTTGTACTGGGCTTCGATGCTCAGTAAGGGAAACTCAGTATCGAACTCGTACGTCTGCTCATCCATATTGACTCTACAATCAACCTTTAGAGCTGCTGTAACCACACAAGTTCCTTTTACTTTAAGGATGTAACTGTGTAACTACTACATCCGTACGTTTTTACATTATTGGCTGTTAAAGAAAGGCCAACCGATTGTTCCGAAATTAGTTCATTCATTACAAGTGGTTCGATGCTGGGTATGTTGCATTCCGGCACCCCTGCGGACATATCGTATTATACCTACCATTGTGGTTTTTACTGCTTCATTTTTACGGTGCAATTTACCTTTTGCCAGGTACGGTCTTAAATCTTCAGCGGATGCTATTAAACATTCAACCAGATTTGGATCATCCCTTTGACAAACGTGAATGAAAGAAGCTACAAGGATTAAAAAAAATGTGATTGTCTTAAACCCCTTTCTTCTTACGCAATTCCTTTGTATTGCACCTTTGCATCGTTACAATAAGTGATAGGAACATAAGTCTAACCTTAGATCCTTTACTCAATGGTCTAACGCTGTACATTTTGCTTAAAAGTGTTTCTTAGTAGTGGAATTCTGAGGTACTTACCTCCCTGTACTGTGCCACTCGTTAAATGGAAGACAAATTTAATCCTTTTGTGACTGGATGCATGCGAAAATAATATGTATAATAATTAATAAGTATATCGATGACTATGCACTTTTTTAAATTGTCGGTTAATTCTTCAAAATATCGTGATTTATAGGATTCTTACTGTACGGGAAGATTAGTCACATCCGACAATTATTTCTAATTTTAGTAATTTATCCTTTACGTATCGACTTTGTTGCAAATGGTAAAAGTGGTTCATGTATTTGATTATCCCCATGTTACCAAATTCACAGATACCAAAGGTCACCTAGACCACATGCATTTAAGGGTGCGATATCTTGTAATAGAATTCTTTGAAAAAGTTTATGAAATCATAAATGGAATACCCAATCGAATTCTCTGTGTCATGGTTATTTTAAGACCAATATCTCTTACTTTTCGACAATGTATTCCCCCTGTATAATTGGTGAAAATTCATGGTGCCAAACCGAATTTGGATGACGATTCCTTAAAATTTAAATGAAATTAAGATTCGAATATATTTTATTGAAAGCTGTACAAACATTACCGTGTTCGCTTGGAAAACATGCTTCTAATCGCAACCTGCGCGTAGCATAACTTAATTGTGGCGGGGAAAATACACAATTTTCACCAATAATAACTGATTACAGCGTAACACCAGAAAGCAATTCAAAGAAACCAGTGCACCACATTTAATCAAAGTTGGTGTAAGTATTATTATCGATTTGCCAAAATGTGGTTTTCCATCTGTAGAAATTGCTTGAATAAAATTCAATTTTCGAATAAACCCAGTTTGGTTCGTTTTACTTGAATTTGTGTCTCAGTGTTATTTTTCCTTTTGATTTTGTTTGTAATTGCATAATTTTTGTAAATTGCATCGTTTGTGTAAATTTTTTATTTAGATTTGTTGTATTTATTTATAAGACGTGAAATTGCGTGTTAAAATGTAAAGACATCTGGTTGTTTGCGATTAGACGTTTTGTTAATTAACGCACGTGTTCTGGTGTTGATAACAAGAGATGTATGTAGGTACCTAGTCAACGATGTGCACATTATTTTCGGCGTAAGTGGGTACGCTTTCCTTCGCAGTCTCCTTTATCTAATCTAATTAGCGCATATTATTTGCAAATACCGAAGGCAGGAGATAATTCTATTTTATTATGGAAATTGTAGTGTACTTAATTCCCTCCAAATACTACACAGACTTCGCTTAAATTTGAAATAGAAAAGTGGCAAATATCTAAGGCACGACCCCCTTACATTAATTGTAAGTGACGCTATGACTTGTAGTAAAGTTGGAAAGGAACGTAAAATAAAACACTGAAAATGAGAAAAGTTTGTTTAATACCCACGGCATTCATTTTACAGCACATCCCTGGAGCACCAGTCTTTAGCATTTTACAACTCCCTCCCGGATCAAATGATAAAGAAACGATTAAGTGGCGTAAACCTCGGCCAATTTCAAAACAAAAATAAAGTTGTGTGAAAGAAGTTTATTAAATAGTCCAGAAAAAGAAAAAGAAAAAATCAGAGCAGTCGACGAGAATCTATTTCATCTTGTTTATCGAGCTAGTTTGGGTTATTGAGTTTCAGCTCTTTTATAGACAAAGTGAAATTTCCTGAAGCTGCCAGCGGGTTTTGTTGTGCGTCTTTGTTTAAGTGCGCCTGAATATCGCAAACCTTTCACGACCAGAGTATCTGGATTATTTAGAAAAGTGAAACTGTACGTAATTTTAAGATTTTCAGATTTTTATTTAGCGTGCGGGGTAATCTGTCCAAACAAGCTTTCTAAGCTTCTCTTTCTTTGTTGTTGTTGTTTTAATTTTCATTTAATGGGTTTGGAATAAATTTTTGTCATTGTCAAACAATTGTGTGTTTATTCGAACCCATTGTGCGACCACGATAGAGTGTGCATGTCAGATTTTTCTTTTCGTGTCCAAGATTTATTTTAGGTATTGATCAAAATTTGCGTAGCAAATTCTTTGGAATTTTCGGAAATTGAACGAGTCTCCTAAGTTATTAGTTTAGGTCAATATTGGGACTTTCCTTTTACTTAAATAGAAAACGTGTCCGTTGCTATGGATACAAAAAAAAATTTTATCACTAACTGTTCGTATTTGTAATTGAATACTTCACCGTTGTTTTTATTTTTCTTGCGCTCGTTTCGACATCGACATGACACAAACGTCTGTGATCAACTGATAAACTTTGGCAATATTTTCGCATAGAGAAAGCATTCTCCGTAACGCTGCCATCTGAATATGAATTCCACTATACTCGTATTAATATTCATCCGAAATGATATGTAACAACTTGTTGCAATAGAGGATTTGAAACCCTTGTTCGTATTATTAACGAGCTCCTAGCGAGTTTATAATTTTGCGGTGTCTGTCCGTCTGTCCGCCCGTCCGTTAGCACGATATTAAAAACGAATGGACGGATTACGATGAAATGTTGCGGGTGGATTCTTTATCAAATTTGTAGATCGGAGTTCGTGAAATGGAAATGTAGGCCAAAAAATAAAGCTCTTTTGGCGTGTTCTTTAGTGATGAAACGAATTGCATGAAATTTAAAATGAGAATAGCTTTAGCCACATAATACCTAATGCCAAGCCAAGCCATACCCAGGGGCTCGTTAGCTATATTTATTTAAAATTGTTTTTCTACTGTAATGACAAATTTTTCTACACTAAGTAATTACTTAACCGACGGTTAGCTCCTACGAAAATTCTAATGCCCTTACGTTCCAGGAGTTTGGCCTTTTTTCTCTAAATCTGAAAATTAAGAGTTGGCGCTCTGCTTTGATTGCAGACAAATAAATACAAATTTGAAATGAAATGATCGATTATGTAGGTATATTAATCAAAATTCCATCTAATTTCCAATTCCTGTTTTTCTTAGATCTCTTTTATTTTCAAATTTGTTACGTTTATGACGAATACTGGAAATTTAAATTCTATATCGTGGCGTCATTTGCCTTACATCTATTTCCTAAAATTTTCTTAAAAATGCACCCCTTGTTTTTTAATTAAAATTAAAATTCTAAAAGAATTAAAATATTTAATATTTCTTCTAGATGTCCACGCGTAGTTATCAAATATGATGATGAATGGTACAAAAAAGCACGACTCTTTTTGTAAAGATAACGCTTTAAAACTGGACAATATAGAAACAAGAAAATTGGATCTCCCTTTGTTGTATGCCAATGATCGGGCAACGAACCTTCTATTTATCTCGGCTGCATTCAAACTAGCTTTCCGCTGTCACGATGCAAGTCCGTACGTCCGTCGGTATGATTCTTATGAGAGCATATAAAAGGTGTCCCAGTAGGTAGAGAAGAATGAAATTTTGCCGAAATTTCGTTCAGGCGAGGTAGAAGGGGTTACTGTGGCGGGTGTCCGGTGAAACCTGCCTTTTGTGTTGACTGTTTTGATTCGTGGCATGGCACCTAAATGAAACAACTTTTTTGTTTTTCATTAATTTGTGTAAAAACAATATATATTTGAGTTGAGATAATGTATTGGGCATACATATTCAGTGGTCTTGTTTCGACAGCCGTAGCCGTTCTGTTCCACAAGACCAAAATGTGCCGTGGGACAGTGACTGCTATATCCGTCCTCAGTTTTTTGCAAAAATTTGAAGAAAAATCATGTTTATGTACATAATTCAATTTGTATTTATATTAATAAACTGAATTTAACAAAAAAATACCTGATTATTTTTGGACGTTTTCGTCACGTCACGAATGTGTTTAGGTTTCTGCACCTGTTTGATTCCAGTGGTGTGTCATCATCATACGTTCACTAAACTTATTCATAATTATTTATATTACACCAAATTGTTATAACTGTTAATCAGTGACAATTTATTAAATATTCTTTAACATGAAATAACCTACTCCTAACTAAGTTAAATTAAGGTAATCTTCAGTAAAACTTAATAATCAGTCCATAAATAAATTATTCTTCTGATCCCTGGTAAAAAAAATCCGTTAAACTAAATAATCCACTCGTCGTAAGGAATGCTCTCAAACGTGTTCTCCATAAAACCCCAGAGCAAGTGCGTCAGTTTCTTTTTCAAATCGGGTTTCATCTCTTTAAGTAGTTCTTGTGCGTTTGAGTTAATAAATAAATTTAGAGCTGCCTCTGCAATTTCACGAATAACCACAAGTTCGACATATCATTGATTCTTACCCAAAACTGCGTTTCCATTGTGGACTTGTGTTACGCCCATCTGTATCTCTTTCACACTAAAGTCCATTTTTATTTGTTGCAAGGTGAGGTGCTGTCTTCCTTGCCTTGTCACCGGTTGAGCCTTTACGTATACTTTTGCCCTAACTCCATCTGCAGATCAAAATTGGTTTACTATCCCGTATTTTAAAAGAGTTTTACCGTATTCTCCCCAATAATCTCCCCCGCCAGATGCCTGAACTAAAATCAAAACTCCGGAGCTCACATACTTAGCCCTCGCCGAAATGTGTGGGATGAACAACGTGAATTGAAACTGATGCGAATCCAAATCGGACCTAAAACAACAAAACCTTGTAACAGCCAAAATGCAAGTTACCAAGTACTCACCTTACAGCAGTAATAGTCATATTACTGACTCCGAAAGCGTTAATATCCCTAAACGTGGCGCGATATCCATTTGGTCCATTACCCAACGCAATTCCAATTTCATCAATGACAAGGGGCTCGGGTTCCGCCAGCCTCAATTCGGGTATTCCATGGTTCATGTACGCTATAAAGGTATTTGCCGATTTTTGCAAGCAAGCGTTTATTTGCGGATCCGTTCTTCGACATCGTTTCAGATAATAATATGCTGCAAAATTATAATATTACAATCCATTCAATAATAATTTTTGGAAAGCGTGACCCAAATTTTCATTATCAATAACTGTAATTATGCATCTTTGTGGTTTTTGTGATTTAACTTTCTACGATCTTCGAATTATCTTATACGTTTGAAATTCCGCAATTTCTACAACTTTCATTCACAAATGACATAATGCGTTATAGCACAGACTGCAGAAAATTATATAAAAATTAACCAAAAAGCGATTGACCCGTTTGCGAGTAAGTATTTCGGTCACACATTCTGAAGTCACCGCAAATGAACTGTAAAGTAATGTTCGTCCACCTACTCACTATACAAACTTTCTTCAGCATTAAAAAGAAATGAGATAAAATTGAATTTAAAATTGTAAGTTAATTACTTACAATTTTGGGCAATTGCACTAGTTACTGTTCCAAATATCACACACAGTAAAAATACACGGTTATTCATGTTATGGTAATGTTGGAAGGTATGTTTAACGCTTTCTTCCACTTAGTACTGATGAACTTACTTCTTGTGGCATTGACCGTGACTTTGACGTTCCTGGTGGGGCTTCTACATACAGAAGTGTATTTAACCTGTTTCCGAGAAGAGCTGTGCAGAGAAGGTGCGTGTACTTTAAACGTCCAGAAGAAAGTTGTGCATCATAGCAAACGTTACTATTGATAGGGATGCTACCTGAAACGTAAAAAAATTAAAAATATAATCCTTTGGTAGGAGGCGAAGATAATTGCAATACTTTGCTAAACTGTATGGGCTATAGGTACATATTTTTAGATTTTTAGTAATAATGGCCCCACAACAATCCTATCTATCTATCTTGATCGCCCCTTTTGAGTACAAAGGGAATACAATGCATGTTATAATTGCGAGGGTGTATGTGGCCGGAGAGGGAGGACCACAAACTGGAGAGGGACTTTATACCCTTGATATACAAAACAGTTTACCTATCGTACCGCGCACAGTATTGGAATTTTTGCCCCTACATTCAATTCAAACAAGATACATATGAAGAATTGCATACGATTATCGGTATAGGGGAATTTTTGGCGACTCAGCTCGCATTCGGAAACCACACTTTTCATCCGGCTGATATACAATAGAACTGATCCTTGAACTGCCTCATATTGTTCTCGAGTTAGACGAGGATCAGATGGGCAGACAGACGGACAAAACCATCCATGTACTTTCCTAAAACGCAAAATCCGCACCGGGTTTTTCCTTCGAAGCGCATGAGGAGGAAAATTCGACATTAGAAATTGACCATTTATGAAGAACGGTTCTCAAAATTCGAGACGCTATGCGGGAATAGACGTTGGATTACGATCCTGAAAAGCACAAAGTAAGGGTGTGAGGGGAGTGATTTTGAAGGCTTAATTTATTCCAAAGGACCCAAAAATATACGAAGAATCCCATACGATTTTCAGAATTTTTTGACACTCGGCTCCCATTTGGAGAATAGAATTATAATCCGGCTCATATTCGATACCTAGCACTAATCCTTGAACTCGTAAAAATTCCCGTAAAAACTGACTTATGAGAAAATATATTTATAGGCACACGAGACAAAATGCAAGAGAGAAGGAAACTTAAAACATTCGATAATCTTGAGAAGCTTTGGAAAATTTAAGGCTCACAAACTTTAACAATTTCACTGGTTCCCCTCAAAACCACAAACTATAAACCTTCTTAGCCTAAAAATGCTCCAGGAAAATCTACCCTCAAATAAAAAAAATTTATCTGCGCATGTCCGCCCTTTAAAATTACTTCCCTATCGTACCATTTAACATTTTAGGGATGTTCAAAACCTGAGGGATAAAACATTGTGCACTTCAATACCACTAAAAAAAACACATCAACAATTTCGAACGCCGAATTCTGACACTTCGTTATCGATCTATTCACACCTGAAAGTTTTATTCCACCAACATAATACGTTCGTTGAGACCTCCGAGTCTCCATTTTTAGACCCTCCGGCCTAAAAATACGTTTCGGGAAAAAATTGGGGTTTAAAAAAAAGTTAATTGTGCCTTTTGGGCAGTTATAGAAGTATTTGGATGGGAGTAACCTCAAAACACCTAGTTAACAGCTGCTGGCGGCATTGAAAATTTGAGTTAAGGTATTGGTCCTACTGACCTCTGGTTGCAGTAGTCCTTATGCCGATGTTAGGTTAGACGCGTTAAATTTCTGGCACTCGGGACAAGTTCGGATGTAGTGGGATACACATTTTCTCGTCCCACCCACCCAGGAATATCGACTGGCAATGCGGTCACCACCAAAGCGCCCTGTTGTTAGAGAATCGTGGTAGTTTTGGAGAATACGCTGTCTTTCTGATGCGTGAAGTTGGGCGTCGGGGGCGTCACCCCTTGGTTCTAGTCAACGGAGCTGACAGAGGGTGTTTCGAAACAATCGATGACCTTGCGGAGTTCGGGATTGTTATTTGTCATGTCACATGAGGCAGACATGGTGGGCGCGATAACGTGTCGGCCACCACGTTGGTTTTCCCTGGATGTACCGGCAGGGTCAGGTTGAACGGGTGAAGGGTGTTTTGATAGGCATCAGCCACTTGAGGGGTTGGTGGTCGGTAGTCAGTGTCGTAGGTACTCCTTCTCCACGATCCATACGAGGGCAAGGGATTTCGCGTACCGTCGTCATTTTGCACTAACATTGCGGTTACCTCTCTGTTCCAAATAGCTGCTTATAGCTTTTGATGTGTCGCATTGGTGTCGCGCCCGTATTCCATAGATTGTTCATGCATGAATGAGCACGTTTTTTGGGGTTGAGTAGCATTCTGGACGAAGTCGACGCCTAATAATAGCTTCGTGTATGCGCTCCTACTGGTGCTTTGGAAGGTGGATTTCAATTAGTTGCTGTGAATAACTCCTGGTTCTTCGCAACGGTAGCAGCTGATTCGTAGGGGTTTCGTAGTAGGTTTCGTGGACCTTATAGGTGTAGGTGCGGTAGAGGTGGTGGATTTCCGCCCCCTGCGCTTGCGATACTCTTCCCTTGTGTGTCTACTGTTGCGGCTGTATGAGTAACGTTGTTTTGATTCGTTGATTGACTGATCGACCGCTGGAGTTCGTAGCGGCGGTATTGGACGAAGCCCCGTCGTTCGGCGACGAACAGATACCTTCCGTGTAGTAGCATGGATAAGCCTTGCAACGCATTCTCTTCACTAATGCCCTCGCAGTCCAGTTTGTATTGCGTCCACAAACGCATTAATGTCCTTGTTACCCCCTGCGAATCGTATCTGGCTCTTGGAGAACGAGCCTTGGTGGTAGGTGCATAACTACGTGATTAGTTGTTGCAGTTCGTTCATTGAGGAGGTAAGCGGCGGGTTTCCTTCCGGCATTTCCCTTCATGCCTGTACTCTGTTCTTCGTGATTGTGATCCTTCGGGCCTTGAGGTTGGGCCCCACATATTGGAAAACTCTCTTTTCCGCATAGGACAATTTTATGTGAGGTTTCGGAAGATACACAGTACACACTTACACAGACGTATGTACAAACTACTGCAATAATTGTTTCTTGGTGGCTAATGCTTGGCACATAATAATATCCCAGATTTATCTGTGATAATATAATGTCAAAACGTGATTAAAACAAATACAAAGAACATGTACTGAATTCCAATAAGCCACCCACGGAAGCGTCTGTACTTATTATCGTACTGAAAACTTGATCTTGTTTTCCTACGGCCGCGGCAGGTGCGCGGGTTCTTGTTGCGGGCTGCTAGTAAATCAAGGGGTTACCATTCGCCTGGCGTTCTCTAGGACGGGTTTGCTATGCAGATTACTTATAAAGGAGCTGTTGTGGCACGAGTTAGCCTAAAGATCATTAACATGTGTTTGGAACTAGCAGTTTGTTACAATTGTATATTTTGAGGTTCATATTTTTCGCTTTTTTTCTAACTGCTCTAGCAATTAGCTATTGATACTAAAGAGTAAAGATACAGAGGTTACCCCATCGTTAATCTTTCCCCGCTATCACTTCACCTACAATTTTCCACGGTAGTTCTTAGTCGAAAGTCTAAACGATGCAATAGGCCTTCCGTTACAGAGACTGACATAAGTAGGCTTAATTAGGATGCATGTAAACTCACTAAACCCCAAAAATATCACTTCTACACTGCCGAACGTCAAACGAAGTTAAAGTCCAAGTCCAACAAGTAAAGATAGATATGGTTGCTTTTTGGGTACAAATTTCGAAATCTAAAACTGCAAATTTTTTTAGATCGCTTGCGGGGTCGCTTTTAGCCCCCACGGTGTAACGGATGTTACAAATAATTCTTCTACTCTCTCCTACCACTAAATATTCTTCATATGATATGTTAATCAACTTGGGGGGGGGGTGGTTTATGTGATTTTAGACATTTCAATCCGGCCACTTAAGTAAGTTTAATTAATAGTAACTAAATAAACGTGTTGCTGTAAACGTCATTCCACATAGTCGTGAGGGGTATCGATCAAAGAAGTTTACAGATGGCGAGTTATAAGCATTATTGGACGAAGACGCTACACAAACGCAACAAATGGTAGCGCGGGATTTCAATGTTACTCGGCAAGCCATTTCCCATCGCCTGAGGCCTATGGGAAAGATTAAAAAGGTTGGACACACCAACTGAACGAACAACGGATGGAAAAGCGAAAAACTGTGTGCGAAATGATGCATTTACGTCACCAAAGAAAAAGTTTCTGGCTTCGGGTTGTAACTGGCGATGAAGAATTGGTGTTTTCAGAATGCCAAACACAAAAAATGCAAGACCGGATCGCTTTTGGAGGATTATGTTGTGTGCGTGGTGGGATCAGAAGTACAAGCTTCTCCAATCCGGCGAAACAATTATTACCGTCTGCTTCCGCGATTTGAACCACGCATTGATCGAAAAACGCCCCCGGATGGACTGTAAGACAGGGTAAGGCCATTGTGCTTCATGGCAACGCTCATGCACATTCTGGGAACTTATTGTACCCCATCCGCCGTATTCAGCAGACCTGGCGTCTTCTGATTTTCACCTCTTCTCATCGATGGGACAGACACTGGCTGAGCAACACTTCAAGACTTTCGACGATAAAAAAAAATGATTCGTGGATGGAATGGAATGAAAAATGAAGCTTTGGAATGGTATAAAATGAGTATATTTATCTGTGGTTGTACCTAAAAAATAGACCATCATCATGAAGGTGCATTTTTTCAAAGAATCATTAAATGGCTGTATCTCCAATTAACTCGGTTCGCTGCCTAATTTTCAAACATTTTTGAAAAATAAAGAATATGCTTAAATTGGGATAGAAAAACACTTATTCTTGATACCTACTGCTCGTTTATAACAATCCTTAGATGGAGAAGTATCAGATTCATTTATAATTCTCATACCGAAATGTATACCACTGAACTCCTAAAGACAAGCATTGAATTAAGGCATCATAAAAATGATGTCCAAATAAAAAAATGATCAAAGTCCTCGTGTGAGATCGAAGGGACTTCAGCGCATTTTTGTGTGGCAGATCAGTGTTTTATTAGCCAATATTGACTCCACCATCAATAAGATCTTGCCGAAAGCTACCACGTTCACTTTGTCGGTACCATTTTCTCACTTACCGTGCACTTGCAATTCGCGTTTGAAGTTTTGACTCCACCATCAGTAAAATCCTTTGGGGGTTACCATATTCCCTTTGTCGACACCCACTTCTGATCACCCGCAACAATTCGGATTTGAAGTTTCGACTCCACCATCAGTAAGATCTCGTCGGGGGTTACCACATTCCCTTTGTCGATACACAGTTCCGACGTCCCGTTCATTCGTAATTCACATTTTGGTAGATTTCGCTAAAATCCCGGCATAAAATCGTATTCAACTTTTGGGTACTTCACATAGCTCGACCTTCTATTAGTGACACGAGAAAGAGAAACCGCGATTCGCGCTGTAAGAAACTTTTGGGCGCCCAAAGTCGACTACCCCTCGAAGCGCGCCGCGCAAAAGGTGGTTTATTTCGCCCCTAGGAAAAAAAAACAAAATTCCGCCACGCAGGAGTTGTGCGCGTTGACAAGATCTTCCCGACGACACCAATTTGAAAACAATCGGAGAAAAACTGTAGAAGAAGATAGATAAAAACTGAAAAATCTCCAGGTTAGTATAATACGCTCGGGGATGGCGTCCAGATGTCGTCGACTCCAAATCTTGTAGCCCCATCCCTAACGTTCTTAATTACACGGCCCCGATAGTTACATGTACACTCCTTGTCTTTTTACAAGCGTTTTTCTACGGGCGCGCATTTACTGCCAGCCAGCCAGCCAGCCAGCCAGCCAGCCAAAGTGAGATTAAAAGCTACTTTTTACAAAAAAAAATTTTTGCAAAAATGCGCTATAAAAAGGGGTTGGATTTCCTTATAAGAAACTACTGTTAACTACATTCAATTCATTGCATTGTAGAAATCCATAAAGTCAAAGGTGTAACACAATAGTTAGATATCTACTGAAATCAGACCCACGCAATCGATATTCATTTATCATTATCATTCTACGACTACTTCTGGTCAGGTAATGATGGACTGTTGTCTCAGAAGTCTGTAATCCTCCGTTATGAGTGCTGATGTTAAGCAGATTAGGGTTGTCTGCTACTATACTACCTTGCTTACCCATTTTGCGTTACGGTACACTTAATTCCAGGTTGCAAATGATTAAAATAATACGAAAAAGATTTGTTAATACTTTAAGGGTGCCTTCTTGAACTACTCTTTTTGACAATAACATAAAAAAATACAATTAAGGAGACTATTTTTCACGATTATTTATATCTAATCAAATTCCAAGTTATCGACGTAGTACCTATAATTATGTACTTTAATATATTACTAAATCACTAGAAAACCGTCTTTTTTTAGTTTATTTTAATCCGTCTAAACCTTTTGGGTTCATTCAAAAAGCAATACACTTATAATAGAGTGCAATAAAAAAATGATATGAGGAAAGTTATATTCAAATGTGAATGAGCCCGTGAAGCATTTCACTAATGATTACTTTTTATTCTTCATGTTATTTGAGAATATTATGGGACAACTTTGAATAAACGCAAAAGTATGAGACGAACGATACCTCTAAACAATGACTAGGAAAATTATAATTTGGAATGTCTCTATCGAGTAACGTGAATCCTCTGAATAGAACTCAATAAAAACCTAGTAGTTAGTCCTAACCAATATGGTCATAACTATCCCTACAAGTCAAGAGGTGTTAAACCGAGGTACGAGGAACTAAAAAAGTTTTCAGAGGTATATGCGTGAGTAGCTGATTTGCAATGCTTTGGAAGACCGTCGATAATTTCTTCCTTAATTGGGGCGACATCGCCTTTAGGACCTCTTGACCGTTTTCCCGTAGAAACAGATTGATCGCTTGAGCTGTAAAAGAACGAATTAACTCGAGTGAAATCAAGCTATATAGGTATATACTTACTCAATATGGGATTATTCTTAAACACTTTCCTTACACCCATCCGTACGTCTGCCACATCGAGGTCCAAACTTAGGGTGTCAACGTTCAAATAATCCAAACCATCCTTTCGATTGACACTGACTTGTCCTTGAACTTTTCCGGTGATATCACCTAAAAGTGCACAATGCATAAAATGCGAAGATTGAAACCAAAGTCACCAAAGTTGGCGTGGAAGGTTCCATTTCCGCTAGCTGGTAAGATGATTAGTACGCCACTGCTGGTGTATCTGGCACCAATTCGCAATTCTGGTATCTTTATAGTTGCTTCGAACGGTTTGCCATTTTCACTCAATCTGTATATCGACACTTAGTAAAGAAAGTATAAAGCGGTTAACACATACTTAATTTTTTCAACGGTGTAATTACTTGCGCCAAAAATGTCGATGCTCTTGAGGGAAACTTTGTATCCATTTGGCCCTGATGTTAGTGACAAGCTAAGCTCGTCCATTTGAAAGGGTTCGACTGATGGTAGTTCTATTTCTTCTATACCCGTTTTTAAGTAAGGTCTTAGGTAGTGTACTGCGTCTATTAAACAATTAAGGAGATTTGGGTCGGCTTCTTTGCATTGCTTCACATATGGAGCTGAAAAAAATTTAATACAGTTGCAGTTATTGTCTTTCGGGTATTTTCGGCTATTGAGATTTGTGTATATCGATTTGAAGATCAAGCTATGAAAAAACTACAGCCTCCCAAATTCAAAAAGATATATGTAAAATGGTATAAGTATAAAATATGGTGCAAAAACCAAAACTTTTTGGCCCGTGTGTGAAAAATCAACCATGCCAAAAGAAATTACTCGGAAATCGAGATTAATGCAAAAGTTTGGTGGAAATTTGAGGCCCAGAAGTGGCCCTTTTTGGGGACTCAATCATTCATTTAAGTAAAAAATTTTAAATAGACTGAAACGCCTTTTGTTGTTGTATTGGATTCCAAAGAACAAAATCTAAGAAAAAGTTTGGATGTATTTAACTGTGTGTAGTCACTCATCTGAATTACCGTAATGGTAAGTATACGCAGTGGCATAACAGAGATATGGACTTTGAGGTAAAAGTTCTAATGAAAATAGACGTCAATCCTAACACGAGCACAAGGGCTACTGCAAGAACAATTATAATATCCATACCATTTACAACTAATTGTCAGGTGAACTCCTGACTTGACTTTCCGACTACTTTTAATAGTGTCATTGCAATTATCTCGGATCATAACATTTAGAACATTTAGAAAATGCCCTCTAGCGCTTGTTATCAAATGTAAATGCTTAATTTAATTGACAGATAGATGTAATTTATCGTCTTTTCTGTATAGTTAAGTGAGATGAAATTTTATTTTTCCTAGAATTTAAGTTAGGATTTATCTCTTAATGTCTGATAACAAATTGATTTATAAAAATTAATCGACCTTTATTTTTTGGTCTATTAACGTACGTTGAGGTTGAGGGGGTAGTTTTTGTTGTAAACTGTGTATGATTGGTTGTTATAATTTAGATTTTCGGAAGAAGGGTTTCGCATTAAATAGGACGTCAACAAGAAAAGCGGCGTTTTAGCCACAGTCAACGAATAACTACGTTTCATTGAAATTTAAAATCAACTTTATGCCAAGTTTAGGGCCATAGTACGGGTAGTTAGTATTCATTTGAAGCCACAGCCAGCATTGACAGTTTTCGTCCAATGTGAGATTGAAGATAGAAGAAGTTTCGTTCATGAAGCCCGAAGCTGAAATCGCGGCTAGTTTTTGTTACGTTACGTTTTGAAGTTTTGGCCATCAGAGTTGCTGCAAGGAGAGGTGTTTGTCGGCGCCCCTAGTGTGTTTTCAACGTGATTCAGTTTGAAATTGAGTTTTTTTTATTGGAACGTCCTTTTAGTCTATTTGTAATAATTGTTTGTGTTTATGTACCATTTTCCTTTTGTGTGTTAGATTAAATCGCACTTATGCAATTTTCACATCAATCTCCGACGTTTTTTTCTAATTTACCTATGTTTTTATTCAATGCTTACCCAAGGTCCATTTTAATTATTCAATATTTTGCAGTTCAGTTTGGAGTTTAAGGTATTTGGTCTGAACCACTATCTGTTAGAAGTTAACAGGTTAACTGAGAGCAGAGTCGAATCTCTCCTCTGTACTGGGGAGAAGTTTTGTGCCGTGTTAATAAGCAAAGGTAAAGAGTACGGTCTTTCTAGCCTACGGGCCAATGCACACAGCAATACTTTATTTGACTTTTTAATTATGCATTTTGCAAGTATGTTTCTTGATTGCTTTATTCTTCAGACGTTGCACCCCCTAAACCAAAATATTAGAATTGAGACTTTGAAAACTTAGTGTCAATTAGACACGTACCATATACCCGAATTTCGTAGTATTGCAGCAAAATGGATTATTTTCGCTCTTACCAAATAATAGTAGATTATTTTATGAGGAGGCCTAGAATAATTTTTTTTATTTCATAGCAGATGTTAAATTGACATTTTAATAGGTTTCATTGAGTAGACCAAATCGCCCTTTAACCGTAAGGGTAGAAAAAGTGATCACTTTAACCGGAAAGGTAGGTAAAGTGAAACAAATGATTGTGCATTCTAATGACATCTGACATTCTTTTTTCAAGTAGGCCGCGGAGCACGAAATAAAGTGATGTTCAGAACAAAATACATGCATTGCTGTTTCTATAGAAACGACCGCGACGGCAGAATCTAAGCTTGCTATTTTTGACTTCTAGATTAAATTCTAAATTATCAGAAGCTTTAAAATGATTTATTATGGCTTCACGGCACGACGATAAAGGGAAACCATCTTGTGAAAGTTAATTCACTTAATGGTTAAAATATCCCTTTACCGTCTTGTATAAATTACTAAGTATATTATTCCGTGAAAATTAAATTGTTGTGTTTCTATGGCAACATTTTTCCGGCAGAGACAGGAAAAGGAAAATCTACTGTCGCATAATGTCAAACAATGACCTAATTCTAATATTTTGACGTTTGGATAAAAATCTCGATATCGACACCCAGACATTTTTCCTTATAAATACACGTTCCCATTTTCCCCTGAAATATCGCGGCCAATATCACAAAAATAGAGAAGTGAATAATAAACTGGGAATTGCCAGAGGCACACAGATGCAAAATGTGACGATTGGCATGTGAAGGTAAACTACTTTTTTTTTGCAACAAACTTTGAAATTTTGCCCCTACAGCTAGACTTTTGAAAATTTTGAGGTGTTTATAAATTACCGTCTCTACAGTTACCCTTTATTATAAGGGTTAAAACATTTTGGTCTGGATTTGGGAAGAATCCTAGAGAGTACCTATACTAAATATGTTAAGGTACTTTTGGAATGTTTGGGCGTTACACGGAATAATTACTGTAGAACAACTTTTCAATGTTTGTTAATACAGACTGTTGACATTAACCCCAAATCATGTATCAAACAAAAGTAATAATCGAAGTCAATGGCCTTAAATACTTTCTAAAGCGTTACATTGCAGAATGCAGTTTGTAAATGCACTCTTCAACCTAAATAAGAGAAAGCTAGGTCCGAAAGGACTCGTAAGAAGATTTGGGTTGCGTTTGAGGAGTAAAATAGTATTCACTACTTACGTATCACATTTGGATCTATAGCGGTTCCAAAGCCGAAACTTAAACATAAACCAAAGGTCACAATGACTGTAAAAGACATCATTTAGAAATGCCCACGCACAGGTACAGGTAATATTTATGAAATATACTGTCTGATGTTGACCATTTGATGACTATATGGCAAATGAGGCAAAGATCAATTCTTTGATTCACTTTCACTACTAACTTTACTTAATGTGTGTAGTTAAATAAAAAACAATGCAAAAATACGAAGATATAATAGCTCCCCATTATTGCAGCTAGTGAAATTTGTAACGGATGTGTCTAATGAGATATTTACATCATTATATTCATATGCCACTAATTTTATTTCAAAACAATTATCTTCTATACTACTGAGACGTAGGTATGTATTCTTGAATTGTTAACGATTAATTACAGTCGGGTGGGACTTTTGTACGTACATACTTTACCTTAAGGAATGATGATAAAACGAAGTAGGCACTTATTAACTCACCTGTTAAGTAGATTGACCTTCAAGCTTAATGCAATTTCATTACACATTTTTTTAAAGCTCTCTGAAAGACCTACGTGGAAGCACTTAGACTTATCCTGTTCTATACTTGGAGGTTGTACGTACCTATTATTAATAAGGTGCTAATATATTACTATTTACTAATCTTTATTTACAAACCTAATTTTACAATTGGAGAATGTGCGAATGCCAAAACGCTTACCTAATTTTAATAATGAGAAATTTTTCTCATTTTTACCACACTTCGGAGATGGAAACCTCGTTCGTCGACGCATTCAATTTTAACGTCCTGCGTGACCACCCAAATATTGGTCACTTTCGAATCGTTTCGCATATGGTTTTTCTTAAGTATTCTTGCACTGATATGTGTAATATGTTTATGTTAACGAGGTAATTTTCTCTACTGGGCCAACTGCAAAAAATACGAATTATGGTGCATACGTAAGCTAATCGAACCACATTTTCTGGATGTACCTACCTATTTTTACGGTTTCGAAGTCGAACGGTTTACTAATGAGATAACCGTTCAGGCCGAATTAAAAGCACAAAATAATGTGAAGGTTTAATCACTAGTCAATAACACAGTGGTTTCAGCTAATTAGTACAAAAGCCAAATATTGTAGGATTTGCTAAACTATATTTCCCATTATTGCTCTATTATTCACGAATTTTGGTAGGTAAATAAATATTATTTTGTGGTTTCGACCTTACGGTTTCATTTACCTATGCAGAGCCAAGAAACAATAACCCAATCGCAGAGGGCACTGGGTGTCGTGAGAGGTGACTAAACCACTGCAGATTGACCGGAACGTCGAATAAGAAAGTTAAATAGGTAATAATAATATTAATAATGTTTATTGATATCATACATAAAAATCAATAATTAGGCATAGAATAAACATACGAAACTGATTAAAACCAAAAGGTTGAGTAACGCAAGAAAGATGTAAATTAAATTTGGTCTTATACAATATCATTAACGTGGTATATAAATAGAAACACATAATATATACATATATATATATATATGTATATATATATATATATATATATATATATAATATATAAACAAACATAATGTATGTGTAACCGAAATGAAACATACCTACTTATACTACAAAATAATGTAATGTAAATTCTGTACTAAATTGTTATAAATATATAAAGTGAGGATGCAGAACTATAAATACTGAGTTAGGTCAATCAGCATCACTTTCCTATCGAATTCATATTAATGACATTTTTTTTTAATTTCTTAATGTAATCTGTTTTTAACTTATGTATAATTGTATAAGTGAGTAAGTGATTGCAACAATTTGGAATATGAGTCAACTCTTTGGATAATCGTGTTACATAATTGTGGCATGTAAAGAACTATCAATCTTAATTTTAAAATATAAAATCATAACTACAACGCATGTTAATTTATTGGAGTCCCGTCTTTTTTTCTCAAAGCGGCGGTTTTTTTTGCGTTGAGGTTCAAATCCAACCGGTGCTGTTTATGGATGCAGTGCAGTCGACTCAGTAGCGTTTGGCACTGTAGCTAATAGGGGTGTCACAACCCCTTCTGGTCCATCGGTAACACGCCAAGATATTCTGTAACGCTCCGTGAAAAAAGCAGCGGAGAGCAAATTTGAATTCCGCATCGAAGTAACCATCTCTGAGAAGTCTATAGCCGGTCCGTGCAGAAAGCAGCTGAAGGGGCAATAATTTCCATTTTGTTTGGTTTGAATTCTAGATTACGCTAGGAGGGTGGATGGGAGCCACTTGTACCCTGGCCTCAAATTCGGGCTTTTTGTACTGCCTCATTCGAGCCCTCCACGTCACTCAAACCATCGCACACCTGAGATATACCTAAGGATGCTGGAAGAGGAGGCGGCTCTAATCGTAGCCCTATCCGGCCAGGATACTGCCAACACGGATCATCTCAGTTAAACTAGAGCGGGACATTCACAAAGTATGGGGTGTGCCGTCTGATCGTCTGTATAACATCAAGATGGTGACCAGAAAGTATGTCCACGAGCAACCTCTGGTTGTTTCTTGATAGCCCTGTACAAAAACGCACCAGGCTACGAGATGGCCCTAAAATAAAATAAATAAATTTAATTTAAAAACAAATTTAATAGAAAGTTTTGCATAAGGTTCGCTATTGGTCGCCATTTGAAAACTACGTAGTGTTCATCATGTAAAAATCGCTTAGTCTTAAATACCTTCAGTTCAAGTAGGGTGCTGATAGTTCGTTATAAGAAATGGCAAAGCAAAAAATGCATCTATGGCATAGAAATAAATATCTTTTCGAAGAATCGTTTCGCTATTAACATTTAATGAATTATTCTGTCTGGTTCCTTGGAGATAGGCACGAAGTGAAGATCAAATTTTGAAACCGGCTCCACCGAGAAGAATAAAATTGTCAAAAATCGTAGGCCAGCTTCGGTAATAGCTTCAGCTTGAGTGCCATGCTCGAAGAAAGGTTTGATTTGTTCGAAAAGACGATTCAAAATCATTTTCATGCCTACTTTCTGTCAGGAAATTTGAGTTTCCATGACAGAGGCAGAGCAGACTACGTTTCCTGCCGCTTGTTACCTTACTGGTCGCACCTGTCACTTTACCGGCCACGCCGTCACTTTACCGGCCGCATTTTTGACATTTCTAATGTCTATAATTACTCCTGCCATCACTAACAGATTGACATTAATCAAATGTTTTATATAGGTACAAATTGAAATGTTATATTAAAATACGATTTCAGGTAAAATTTCATACAAAACTTGTCCGTAAAATGACATTACTTGACTCGGAACTTAAAGTACTCGGCCCCAAAGGGCCTCACACTTCAATATTTGCTCGCCAGTAATGTGTCATTTTCTTGATTTTTATGTAGACAACTATTTGATTAGTTCGTGTTTGAAAGTCAAGTGAATATCAAAGTTATAAACGCTTAGGCAAGTCGAAAGTGCCTCAAAGCTGTAACCTATACACAGAAAATGAGCAAGGATTTATTTTGAAGTTGTAATGTGTTTTTTTTTAAATTTAAATTCCATGTTTATATAACCTTCGATTCTTACTTTCATTTCAGTGACATTCTTACGCCATCCATGTATTTCTTCTGTAATTACGTTTAATTTAGATGTAGTTAGTGTTAAATAGGTTTCATTTCAATAGTTCTTGATTTTCGCCGCTAGAGGTTGTCAGATGTTTCCGTGGTTACAGTGACCTTATTCAGATAGTGGCGACCATATAGTGTCTAATTTTTGATCGGTTTTTGACATCGGCGGCCATGTTGCATCGAGTATATATAATATTGTATTGCGGAGTACGCAACACAAGTCATGCGTGTATTGTGTGTTGCCTACTTCTCCTTTGTTACCGTCACGTTTATGCTTTTTATATATCATTTGTACGGACGATTCGTTGTTGATCAAAATTTTGCTTTAGTTTAGTTAACGTAAGTTGTGTTATTGATTTTTATTAAGTTTTAATTACGGTTTTAGTATACCAGTATCCGAATGTCGAACGTTAGACATTGCTATCGCAATATTTATGTGCCCCGCACTAGTCACTATCCCTCTTGTTTTTTGTTTGTTTTTATCTGTTACGGATGACGCAGAAAAGCGTCCTTGTAAGCTCGGAAAATCCGTTACGAGTTCAAAGTTAACCGAAGATTCCTTGATATAACCTTGATTACGTATTGGTTTTCGATACACTCTATTTGTAATTACTATATTTGTTTGAATAGTTATTTAACAATTATAGTTAGAATTTCCCTATCTTGTGCTAAATTTTATGTTAAATGTAAACGTTGACAATTTATTTATTTTATTTATTTATTTTGCCTTTATTTTTGAGTGAGCGGGGTTTCAGCCAAGGCTGTTCTACCAACCCAACCCACTATACATTTACAAATATCCATGCTCGAACCCGGATTCGAACCAGGGACCCTTAGCACCACAGTCCAGCTTTAACTGAACTGCACCACACGGGCCGGCAGATCTAGATATTAGTTTATCGTATTTGTAATATTTTGAGATCATTTATTAATTCACCCTCGATTGTGACATCAATTATTGTTTATGTTCTACTGCCTCATTCTCCTTCGTTAAATATTCTCTACCCTCTTTTGAAATGTACTAAAGACTAAGTGGCGCCTATCCGGTTTACTACATTTCCTTTTTTGCCCGCAGGTTTGAGTGGATCTTAAATCAGTTTAAATGTCAATATGCCCACTAATTTATGACCTGCCTTGATTTTGCTATGCCGTCAGATAGTGTGATGAAATATTCAACACCAGTGAAACAAAGTACGTATATACCTACCCGTCGAATTAATATGGATGGAGGGTGGTTTACTTTTCCGTGCACAGCATTGGGACTTTGCAGATCTAAGATAGCCGTAGTTTCTTATTATAAAAGACAAATCAAAACTGTTTTTACGTAGAAATTAATGTTTTAACAAAATAACACATTTTTTAATGTTTCCATTCGAAAAGGAAAGAAATCACCATGAATATTTTACACATGTTTCCAAACAAATAACAAGGTTTCTGAAAATTTTAATGCTAATATAAGATTCCTATAAGGCACCTCTAAGGACAGTCAAGAATTCCAATAAAATTTGAAAGGAAAATTATGCCCGGCCAAATAGGTACAGTGTGGTTCTCATATGACCGACCCTCGAAACTGCGGAGCTCGACATTTCCAAGAGAAGAAATCTTCCGCTTACGCTAATTAAAGACATAGGAAAAATTCAGACACTGCGAATTGGCAAATTTATACGGTGTTGTAAAACGAAAATGTGGCAGTTGATTATAATAAGGAAATCTGTCAATGATTACACATGTGCCTTTTAGTATCTATAAACATAAAGAATGCGTGAGGCAGAATTTTGATCGAGTGAAACAGTGAAAGTTCTGCATTACTTAATCCTCGCATATAGGTACTTAATAAAGTAAAGAACATAAAAAACAATTTTTGGTTACTTAAATTGTGGCACCAGACATAGGCTTTAATGGAAAAAGACGAAAGTGAAAATAATAGTAATGCTAATGCAAAGTAATTAAACATTTCCTTACAGTATATATGTACAATTTTATTAACTCAGCGGTACACTTAAATAACTCCGAAATAAATAAATGAAAGAGCAATATATAGTGGGGTACCACAATTTCTCACTTTCATTATTTCAGAATCCTCATACAGGTTTAAGTTAGGTACAGACTCGTCGCTTCAATCAATTAAATTTAAGATTCTGATCTTTACTAATTCCAATGGCCCTATCAGTATTGGTGCAATGTGGGTTTATGATTTTGTGGCTTGTTGCAGCAACTTGCGCGCAAGAGTTGGGTAAGTGTAGAAGTAGGCTAAAAGTCATTACAAATTGTTAGTTGTAGTTATTTAGTGGACACGAACGTAGCACCTTTCTAATAACTCTATTCCATTTTATATGTTATGTGATATTTACGCATTGCGTAATAATTACCTATACTCACGAAATGTTTTTGCAATGTCCTAGGATATCTTGGTTAACCCAGTTTTTAAACCCCGATATTTTGTATTAATTGGCAGTTGCAAGGTAAAGACGGATAACCTTCATACAACCAAAAAATCCATGGCTATAAAAGAAAATTAAGTTATTATAAACCCACCAATAAAAATAATTAATCATTTAATCAAACTTGTTCTGAGAATTAAAAGTGCCTTCTATCCGGTCCTTGCGTAAAATAAGCTCGATGTTATTCATTATTTTAAAATTTGTGATTTATTAGTCATTTCTGAAATTCTTGAAAAGTCTTAAAAAGCTTAAATGAAAACTAGAATCTTCAATCCGTTAATAATTAGTACCGTGATAGTTGCGATTAACTTTTTCCAACGAGCACATGGTTAGATATTTTATTCTTTTATAAGACCTTTACACTTCGTTCTAGGCGTTTTCTGATTATGTTTGCGTAAAGGGTTTACAAGTACGATCATTGTTTAGTTTGCTTTGTTCAAAAATTTAAAGTGGAGAAATTTTGATACAGGTTTTATGGATAATGTTTGTTTGAAATTTTTGAGCTAACAAACACAGCATCCCCCTAAACTTTAAACAGAAGATAACCATAATCATTCTAAATCACTCCTATTATTGACTTTTGGACGCCGCCCTTTGACCGCAGCCGTTTATCCGGCAGGACTTTTGTTTTTTTTCGCCCTCCTTAATTTTTCTTTGTCTTACCCAACACTTTCTCGTTTTTGTTCTAGCTTTTTCTAGATTCGCAGTCAAACCCTGTTTGAATATCTCTCTTCTTCTTTATCTCTCTTAATAAATTGTGTGCGAATCTTTTTGGCGTTCAGTTTTTTTCTTCAATTCAACTTCATTATTTTTCCCTTATCCCTCCAATTTCTTACTTTTGATATCCCTTTCAGTTTTTTTGTAGTGGTGTTATTGTTTTCTTCTATAATGTTGACTCTCGTTATCATTCATTTCATCACGTTTTTCTGTCAACCAGTTCTCAATTCTCAGATTCAATTTCTCACTTCATTTTAATTAAATTCTTCCTTTGACGAATTTCTGTAACAAACTTCACCTCCTATTTCTATTGTTTTTACTTTAGTTTCTTCTTGTATTCCCGTAAGTATGCAATATGCATATTATCCATTGTCTTCATAATTTTCGTAATATTCCTTCAAATCCAAATCTGGATTCTACATTCTACAACACATCAGCGCTCATCCTTGTATTTTCCACTTTTCAAAATAACCTTAGTCTGTAGTGCCCTCCATCATAATTAAAAATTAAAGGAGAATTCTAGGGGCAGTACGACTGAGAAAATTCTTAAACCTTAACGCATTGATGCAAATAAATCCAAATTTCCTGCTCCGATCATTTTTCGCGCATTTCCACAAAAATAAAAAAAATGCGTTATTGTGGCCACTTTGTCCGTCCGTCCGTCCGTCCGCTCGTTTTGCGACGCTACTAGTTCTTTATCTTAAGAGCTATTGTTCTAATTTGTTCGCTATTTGGTTCGTTATGGTGTCGAGTCTTGTACCAAGGAAGGAATTTTTCTGTACCGCTTACAAAAAAAGTTATTGTAAAAAAAACAAAAAACCGTTTTTTACATGTTCCATAATTTTACACTTTTGCCGTTTATTAACGATCCTAGAGATCGTTTATAATTTTGCATTGCTTTCTGTCGCCTGCCGGTTGGTCTCTCCGTCTGTTCCTTTGTCTGTCTGTCCATCTATCTGTCCGTGTGAACGATAACTTTGTTTAGAAATGTTCGATTGCTTTTACATCTCCGTTAGTTATGAACTGAATTGCATGAAATTCAATATGGGCATAGCTTTAGCCATATAATACGCAATGCCAAAAGTTGAATCGATTCAAAATTCACAGTGCCCTTTTCGCATCTCGACCATTTATAAATCGAATTGCAAACTTTTTTACTCCTACAAACGAAAACAATCACTTCCAATGATATTATACCTAGCTATACGTTGTGTTCTGCTTAGCCCAAAAATGACTCGCCTTTCAGCGGTCAAGTTTTCATATAAAACCCGAAAAATTATACTTTCAGAAATAATTGTCTCTGGCGGATTATAGAAAGTGAATAGTAAGGAAATGAAGATTTAAGAGAACACATGGGGTACATCATTTCACTAACGTTAATTGACAAAAGTATTGTTTCCTTGCTTTCATTTATTTCCTTTATTGGATACCCATTAATGCATATTACCATTTCTTTCAAAGTTAAATACTATTTGATTTCAGAATCTTATTTCAAGGATTGCCGGATAGGAGATGAGAGATTCGACAAGTGTTTGAGAAAGGCATTAAACGAAGTGCGCCCACTGTTTAAAGATGGTAAGCTTTCTTATAGGTAGATGCCTATACCGTTTATCAAAAATCACTTTCTGCAGGAGTACCAAAATATGGCGTGGACAAGTTTGATCCATTTTTCGCAAAAAGTGTTAAATTTAAAAGGGGCCTGCCCAACGCTAACGTTAATTTATTATTAAAAAATGTTTATGAATCAGGATGGACCAACTCTAAAATTACGCATTTAAAGTATTTCTGAACATTTTTTGATGTACGTAGCTGGACGTTTAAGATAAAATTCTAGGACGGACCTTAAAAATAATAAAATGGTCTACCGGCAAGTTTTTCCAGACAAGAGACTCAATGGAGAATTTGAAATTAGAGGCAACATTTTGGGCAATCACCTCGATAACGCCGGAACGTGGAATCTGTCTTTAACCGACTATGTCCAAACGACGACACTTACAAGGAGACCACGAATGGATAGCAACGGGAGTTTAACATACGACAACGCTACAATTGAGGCCGATATTAGGTATGAAAGTACTAAAGGCCTTGGTATGAACTTTGGCGATCCAATGGGACTAGATAGTCCAGGTGGTAAGCAAGAAAATATGAATTTTTGGGAAATATGGATCTAAGTCAGTTTTGTTTTAGCGAACGCCTTGTCTCAGTTGGTGAATAGCTCGTGGCCCGTTGGAATTTTATTTATGCGAAATGCGATAGACGAAATAGTTAGCGCAGCGTTTACCGATATCTTTACAAAGTCATTTCAGTATTTCCCCTTTGAGGAGATGATACACTAGCTAGAAAATCTTATATGTAGTTTCACTTTTTCAATATGTTATGGACTTACTTCTTTGATTTTTCTTATTGTATGAAGTGCAGGCCAATGACTTTCAGTATTCGATTTATGAATTAATTAAAGAGATTTAAGAAACAATTAGTGGACCACTCTCTTACCTCTCACAATACAGATGGAGTTATTAATAGATTCTTTTAAATATCCTCCATAAATTTAATCATTGTTTACGAGGTTTCCACAGAATGATAAAATACGTCCGTGCGTTTTCACTTGATCTAAATATGTATATTGCATTTGGTCATTTTTCCACAGAAACCTCTAATTATGAAAATGATCAGTGGTTTCTGACTGAAAACATTTCCTACTAGAAACTTTAGGTCCAGTGGAAATAGTGCGATATTTATGTATTAGAATTTAGGCTGTATCAGTTTTGCTTCTATATTCCTTGTTTTGGAAATCGGCAAACAAAACATAGACCCGACCGATGATTCCTTTGTGTGAGAAGTCTAGCAATTCTTGAAACTTGACTGGTACGTAGGCAATCTATCGTACGATGTCTGAGTTTTGTTTGCCGATCAGTCCGTCCTCATTTATGATACAGGGCGAGGATATTTTTCTGGAACTGTTGGAATAATCTAAAGGAACTGGATGCTGTACATTTTATGTATCTATAATAATTAAGAATGTAAAACTAAACCAAATATTTGAGCAAGTTTATGATAAAACAAATGCCTTAAGAACGAGAACAAGAAATAAGAACAGTGTATTGAGGACGTGATCTCGTTATCTCCTTATTGATAACGAGAAAACAAAGAAAACCAGCCAATTCCTATTATTTCCGAAGATTTGCCAGAAAACCCGAAATTTGCCGATTTTGTTTTTATTTTTTCTGATGTTATTTGAGCAGATACAAAAAAATTTTAAAAACCACTTGAGGCCTTGAGAGATTTTTAATATATGGTTTCGTTTCGGAAAAATCATCATCAATGTTATTTATTTTATATGACTCGTAAAAAAATACATACTGTATTGAGTAGCATTTTTGACTAACAAATACAACGAGGTACGGCACATAAAAAAACAAAAACTAGAAACTGTTGGTTTCAACAAAATGGTGCACTCTCGTACAACGCCCTAATCGGTCAAGAATACCTATCGGACAACTATCTGAAAAATAGAAAATTAGTCCAACAGGTCTGGTATTCTTTTTCCGATACCCCATGATACACATCCTTATCTTGCACACGCTTTTTTAGTACACCATATGCAGTATGGTGGTGCTTGTGACAATGGCAGAACAATAAGATTAAGTTGTGTTTTAATACTTTAATTCAATCATATGCCAGTTTGGCATCGTCACGGCGAGAAACAAGGAGGCCTTTAGTCCATAAGATCCCTAACTGCATTTGGTGGTGCGAACGCGCTATAGTTAACAGTGGTTTTCACAGGAGCGAAATCCACACAAGGGTATAAATTGGCACCTAGGTAACCCCAAAACATGGGAACACCGAGGAGGAGGTCTCCGGGTATATCGCTTTCTTTCCTTATGTCCACTATGTCGCTGATCGGATTGGAGGGATTCTTCGGAAACACGTCTACTCTCTCTCAGATCACCCAACTCTAAAGATAAATTCAAACCCCTATCTCGCAAAGGTACGTGTGTACCGTATTCCGCTGTTCTTGTGGTTTAGTCTACATCGGTCAAACCGATAGGTCAGTTAGCACTCGAATTTCTGAGCACAAAGGTCATTATAACTCTAAATCCGCGGTTGCTAAGTATTCTTTTCAAAATGCCCACAAGACTGTGTTTCAAGAAGCCAAGTCTCTATCCCATTCCCCCTTCTTTTACCAAAGAAATATCTGTGAGAGCATTGAGATCTTCTAACAACCAAACAATTCGTATCGAGGAATGTTCACTTTCCCCGCTCTAGGATGCTGTTATCCCATTGGCTGATGCTTGGGCTCAGTTATAAACTAGAAGATTAACCGTCAAGACTGATTGTTTAATTTGTCAATTGTTGCTCGATCAGACTTCGGTGTTGATGCTAGTTTTGGTACTTAAAGTCAATACAAATACAAATTTAGTCTAAGAGTTGCCGTATCAATAAGGACCTTAGATACCTTCTGGACTGGAGAAGGTCCGTCTAATTAGTTTCAATGTACTTGATGTAAAAGAGACCGAAATCTTTCACAATTTTCAACTGGTAAAAGATTTGGAATTGCTTTTAAATCTTTTTGCTCTTAAACCTAGATTAAACCGTTTTTCTAGTAGATTTGATCGGCTAATGTTAACAAGATAATAAGTAAGTAAAATCGAAAGTGTAGAAGCGAAGAATGTTTTAAAAAGGCAAAGCAAACGTTAAACGGTTTTTTGTTGACTTTTTGGTTAACTTTAGTACTAGATAAAGTGCAGTTAACCACTACCAAAAACCCACTTTTACATTTGAAATTAGTTACATCAAAACGTCTAAATCAAGAATCAAGTGAAGGTAAAGAAGGGAAGGTTTTGAAGTATCATCAGCTGGTCTGCGCCTGCTAATGAAAATCGCAGTCATGGCCGGATATTAAGATTCTTTACTAATACTAATTTTACTAACACAACGAAATCAAAAGTTCTAGGGTGTAGTTAGTAGAACAGTTAATCCTTCTGTTCATGGATTGCAGCCAGGAAACCGGGAAAAAGAGAAATTTGTTTACTAAACCAGACGTTTTTTCACTCTAACTTTCGGATATTTTTTTTCCAACTGCGGGTAATTTCGGAGTTACGTAACAATCCTCTTTAATCCCTTTTTTCAATAACAGCAAGACAGCTGAATTGTTTGTAGCGTAACATAATTCAGCGCGTTTAATTACTCTGTCCTTGTCTGAACGCGACTCCAATATGCCATTATAAATATGCACGTATTTCACAATTTAACGGTTTTAACGGCCTGGTAACGTAACTGGTTTTAACGTCCTCTGGCTACACAATAATTCCCTTTATGGTACAATAAATGACCAAGTTCCTTAAAGCCTATCTAGATATTAATTGATTCTACTGTAAATCTCGCGTTCAATTTAATAGTTCGCACATTTTAAGGTGGGGTTTTCTATTATGACCGAAAATCACCGACCTTCGCCTTTTTATATTTATTTTTATATGTACCTATCGCCAAACTGTCCGTGGTTCAGACACGACATAATCCACATTTTATATTGCCATTTAACTGGCCGCACTGATGACCACACGCGTGCTTAACCATGAATCATCAAATTGTTTTCCCCAAAGCTAATCCCCTCTATTCCTTATTAATTTAAGAAAACCTACAAGATGGCTTCTCATTAACGTAGGCGGCCATATTAGATCGTTAATCCGATCCATGCAAAAAAGGATCACCGAATACTCGGTTATTTTATTCTTACAATTCCACTACCAAATCTCCAAACTAAACTAGATCCAAATGTAGAGCTAACGTAACAATTTCGTTTGACTTTTCCAGACTACAACTAACTGATTAGAAAGAGTAATCTGATCAAATCGTCTAAGAAGAAAACCTTATCGGATGAAATCGTTTCAATTCAAATGATAATATATGTATCTTTCTTCACAGCTCTGTAATTTTGTTTTTAAAGATGAATTGCTCTTATTGCTAGACTCATTGACCGAAAGGCTCGCATAAACATTGTACCTACTTACATAGGAACGGATTTCTCTGTGATATCAATACAAAAATGTATTCATTTACACAGTGAGCTTTCAGGCGAAAATAATCCTGCTTGCAATATCATTCGATCAAGCAATAAAATTAATTTAACCCCTGATTTAAAATTAACATAAACAACATGCATTTGCATTTTTTTTTATCAAAGAGTAAGTTCAAAACTTCGTATGTGCATAAGAGCTCATTTTTTAAATAAATGTATACATTAATGATATCGCTAGGAATTCCTGTAAATATCCAGGATTTCCGAGGGCTTCAACTTCAAGAGATTTCCCAGGCTCTCTGAGGATTTCTTACAAATTACTGAAACTAGGCCACGAAGATGAGCTCGTTTTGATATTATGCAATACAATAGTAGGCACAGATGTAGGTGTATAACTTTGAATATCAAAAAAATAAGTATCCTGCCTATCAATAGTTATGTAATCGTAACATACTTACGTTTGTCGGTATGATAAACAAATAGTAGTAGCCTAGATAACGCAGTATATTGAGCAGATACCGAGATTACTTTAAAATATTGCTTCCGGTTGTTAAGTGGAATAGATACTACAGAGATAAAACTATAAAAAAAGAATATACAATTGAAAGCATTATTGTGTTCCTTCATTTTAATAATGGATAGATTCTACACTGTCGGCGTTACTTCATCTATAGATAGTTAAACGTGTTTTTTTCATGTAAGTTCCACAATTAATTTTAACAAAAAAATTCTTACTATATGTAGATTTACGATACCTAGGTACCTATGTACCTACTGAAAACCATACACCGTCTCACCTTCTTGGCACCCTTTTTTTGTACACGTAAAGCATCAATCTCTTTCAATCTCATTGACACGAAACTTATTAGTCGAATGAACAACTGAAAATGTAGGTACCTACTCTTATAAACAAGATTCTGCTGCACCATTTCGGTTTAATAAAAAAAGTATTACAGTGCGTGTTTTGTGAAGTTTAGCAATTTTTTAACGTTTCATGGGTATATACAGGGTGGCTTACTTATTTTGCCCAGCATTAGGACCTTGGAATCCTTTAGAGTTAGAATGTTGGTTAAATGAAAAAAATGGTGACTGTTTTCTGCATTGTTTGTTCCAAATTCGATGGCTCTATTATTATGAAAGGTACAAAAAATTGCGCCGGCTAAAATTTTGTACATTTTCACGTTGAAACCAGTAGCGTAGAAATAATTGTCATCACAACGTTGTAAAAAGAATATAGAATATGTTAAGGATAGGGAAATTTTATCTCTTATTTTCGGTATCAATTTTGTTTTGTTAAATGATTTTCATAATACCTATCTGGTAAACTGACGTAGCTAGTAATGTAAATGTGGCTGATAAGTTACTTATAACGATCTTGGCTTGTTAAATTCCATAAACATTTGTAAACGATCTGCCCTGTGATGTATCACTAACGTTAAACTTAACGTGCAGGTTATCTGTCAGACACGTCATTTTGCCTATACTAAATAGCTCAAAATAACGTTTCTTGGCAAATAACCTGCACGTTAAGTTTGACGTTTCTGATACATCACAGGGCTGAATGTTTCTATCGCAACGGAAAACGCAACAACTTGATTTATATGTACATTTTTATTTTTAACTTTACCTTCTAAATTTGAAATTGGGTGCTTTTCGAAGGTATTGTAAAAATTACTGAACGTAATTTGGCCGATATACAAACAACGTACGGACTTGGTTGAATTTAACCGCGTCCGTTATTTGACACATATCGGCCTAATGACGTTAATAACTATTATCTGACAGTTCAGATTTGATTTATTGGGCATTTCGTTTATTTTTATAAAAGGTTGATGCAATTATCTAGAGATAAGGATGCATTTTAATCGGAAAAAATTGTTTGTTTTCGTAGAAAATTGTGTATTTACGATAAGATAATTGCGCGTAAAATTTGCCTGCGGGACCGAAAAGAGCGTGCTGTAGCGAGGTGCTGATTGGTTTGTCGCGTTGCCACGCTCAGGTAATTGAATAGAAAAGTTCGATCTGTTTAAGGTTTTGCCAGTTTCGAGGCCGAGTACTAGCAGTGCATGAAGCTTGATTTTTGACATTTTTCCATGTTATGGGTAAACTATTGCATCGAATGGAACCAAATTTGGTTCATATGTTCTTTAAACACTTTACTTAGAAAGAACTGAAACTGAAATTTAGTCAAAATCGTGCGGATGGTATCTGTGCTAATAGTTAAGTCAACGGTACTACCTACTTTGAAAATTGAAATTGTCTCGTTTCAGCTAAGCAACCATTTTATTATTATTCTGCGATTTTATCGTTTTTCTAAATCTATATCGGGCAGTGTAATTGGTAGACGACTCTTTCTTCCGTCTGAACAGTACACAATTTCAAGGGTAATAAATGCTGCTATTGTTTTACAGGAGGGCTTTGATGATAAACAACAGAGTTAGCGAATTAAACTGTAATAAGTGGACTTAGTATCAATAGTTGCATTGTTTTGATGGATTTAGTACATTATAAGGAATATGTTTCAGGTTTTTTAGCGCATTTTTTAAGAATAAAAAAATGTGCTATTGTTGTTTGCGTTTTGTCCGTCTGTCCGGACCCACTTCTGCCGTTTCGAAATACTTCTAGAGTCCAGGAATTTTTGCAGTAGGTAACCATATACTTACCTTGAAGGTGTTCCAAATGGCCATCAAATTTCGCTGTCTTAAAGGGGGACCCCCCCCCCCCCCATCAATTATTTCCTGAGATGGGAGTGGGACTGGTTTTATCCTTCATGGTGCCCTAATGATAGGTCTCAACGAAAGGAATTAATTTCTATCAACCATAGTCCTCCTCCTCGACTTGTTATCGTGTTCGGATATATTCCCTTACATCTCCAGGACGGATTATCGGAAGAGGGGACTCACAAAGGGCGATTGGAACATCTGCAAGAAATATTGGTGATGTCAAAACTTTAAGAGCGAATATCTCGAAAACGGTTTGTCGGAGGAACGTACTCTCATAGGCAAAATCTGCAGAATGGAGTCTCGGAGAATTTTGAATGTATGCCAGGCGGTCTTTAAATGTTTGTGTGTAAAGAGCCTCCTCCCCTTATAACCCAACCATTTACTAAGCTATATCGGTTAAACAAAAATGCGCTTTATCTGCACAAGGGTTGTGCACAATTTATACTTGTTTATTTATTATTTTTATAATATCCCATTTATGGCTGTCATTTTTCAATTTAAGTGTCTTATTAAAAATCTGCTTTAATCCTCAAAAAATTTATACTTACTTGTTTCTTATCGTTTATGGAGGAAATTTTCAACAAAATGATGACCATTTCTTTCTTACAACAACGAAGAAGATGAATAGTTGAACAGTATTGATATATTTTTTAATTTCAATAAAATTATTGAATTGTATCAAATAAATAGATTTTTTTTCTAATCTGAGTTGTGATTTCATACAGGAAAAACATTCTCCACGTCCTGTACGTGATGAAACATGCTTGCTTCCCCTTTTCGAGCAGAAATGTATTAAATATGTATATAATATGTAAACTTACTAGTTATAAGTAACATGGTTCTTCATGATGAAAGTAATCAAATGTATAGGTTAATAAGGTCAAATTATTTCTTTGTGCTTCTTATAATGTGGTTTTCTGTAAACTTTTGAATTTGTGACTTAGTATACTTTACCTCTGAGGTACAGATATGAGGTCCATCAAAACTACTAAATTACTGTGGAATTATGAAAAATCGATTTTACGTTCTCCATATTTTTCTCTTGTAGCGAAATGCGAACGCGAATTTAACATTTAAAAAATGGTATGTGTCCTTTATAATCAAAGTATGTGTCAGTATTATAGGTAAAAATTGAATTACAACCTTGATGGCAAACGGATGTGAATCATACTTTACCTACTTAGCAAATATGCATACAATCATATCTACTTCCTTATCATTGTTTGTGACAATAACTTTTCATTCTTTCAACGTGTAGATTATCAGATAAAAAGCAAACTTCCTGGGAAAAAAACGCAAGATGTGTGTTGTTATTTGTAAAGCTACCTACGTTTTCCTCTCTAATGAACGATTACCTGCCAGATATTCATGATAAGTATATGCGATTGCATAAAATTTCATACGGTTCTTATCGGCATTTTACCTAATATATAACAAATTTTGCACAAGTGGGCATTATCAACTTATTTACCAAAAGTTAATAATAAGGTTATCAGTGTTGCTGATTATAAACATTTAAAATTAATTGCCAAAATGACATGCAAAATATAAATAAAATATTAACGATTTTTATTTACATAAAATGTATAAATCTATATCCTCTTGACATACAATACGATTGCGGATTGGTTCAATTTGTAATTTCTATAGTCAAAAGGCTACAAACGTAACTTAATCTCGTATGGAAAAAATTCCGCAATTCGAACAAATTTCTACATGAATTACAACATTCTATAAACTAAATGACCTTATTTGATTATTACTTGCACTACCTACAGGTAATGACTAAGTGTGATAATAACAATTACCTCTTAATCTTGGCAATATACAAGTAACAAATCCATGTGTAAGTATTTCAAGCACAATTTTTGACTCCTCATATGATTCAGGCAGGTAAGTAGTTTGGGACAAATAAAAAACTTAAAATTTCAATTCTGTTCGATTTTGGAGAAAATTTTTGATTTTTAACGGAATCGTGTGTCACTGCTGGGGGAGTACATTTGCTTGTGCAATTAAATGAGTAATAGCAAACGCGAAAACTATTAAATAAATAATTATTATTAATAAAATAATTTAAATGTCGTCAAAAATATATCCCATGCACCATATAACGAATTACAGATCCTCTTCTCCTACTTCTTCTTAATTATATGAGTATGCCTCGACTGTTCGTCGGTTAACAACCCTCTTTTGGTCTCGAAGATAAAGGGTAAAGGGATAAATAATAACTCAATAACCTTTATTAACTTTCGCTCTGCAGAAATTAAAATATGCAAAAAGGACAATCTTCCATTCCACCAAATGCTTACAGATTAATTCTTACAATTCCACTAGTCAAACAATTAGCCCTCTAAATTTCGGCACTCTGTAATTTTTTGTGACATCTAATGCGTAACCTGCTCTAACCCTTGAAATAAAAAAAAATCAAATCTCTCTAAAATTCGAAAAAATAAATCCAGATTAGAGCTGCCGTTACAAAATGTATCAATCTCCGCTGCGACGAGTACCCCAGACCCCTCATCCCTCTTTAAATAAAATAATTAATAAATTGTTGTCTTTTTCAGTAAATGACGTAGGATATCATATAGCGAAATCACGAAATCGCACAAAATACAAAATCTATACTGTGGAATACCATAGCTTGAAGACGTCTTACAAGTTAGGTAAGGCAATTCTTTAGATCATAATAAATCAAATTATTATCTATCACTACTTGAAGATCGGCTCTTATTGTAGTTGTATGATAAATAAAATACAAAGTACTTAAAATTCACTATTTTGCGTAAAAATGTATCTATATGTTACCGGCAAACTGCGAAATCCGGCATTTTGCAAAATGCCTAGGCATTTCGCGAAATGACGAATGCAACAGGCAAAGTAAGAAACGGAGCTGCAGTTCGCACTTTACCTGCCTCTCTTTAGGGATTTCGCGAAATGCCTAAACATGCAGACAAATAGTGTGAAGGCTTCGTCATTTCCCACAGATTGCGCATACAGCGTTGCTATTGGATGGTAAACGACGCAACGATTGCGATTTAATTTAAGTACTCGCTAAATATTGCGCTCACGTTTAGACTGCATTCCTTCTATGGGTTTTCTGTTGAGTCACGCTTTGGATTTACTATGGAGAATGTATCAAATGGGGGAAGGTACTAACGCGAGGGTTTTACGTTTGGCACAGCTGTACGCGCAATCTGTGGAAAATAACCGAGAATTCTGCCTGAATGTTTAGGCATTTCGCGAAATCCCTAAAGAGAGGCAGGCGAAGTGCGAAGTCGAGTTCCATTTCTCACTTTGCCTGCTGCATTGGTCATTTCGCAAAATGCCTAGGGATTTTGCAAAATGCCGGATTTCGCAGTTTGCCGGTAACATATATATTCAAAACCGCATAAATATAAGCGTTTGCGTTTCGCATTAAACGTTTCAAGTCTATGGACTATGGTACCTACTTAAAGAACCTATTTTGAACAAGTAAGAGGGTCTGATCGTTGAACAAATAAAAATGAAACCAACATCTTAAAATAAGCAGGTAAGTACTAATGAAAAGAAACGATACTTATCCTTTATCAGTAGCCTAGCCTCACACCTTTAGTCTGAATATTCATACACGAGTAAATTAAGTGCTTTAACTTTAGATATGAGGATTATCTGAATTGTTTTTAGAACAACCTTGATTCAATTCGAAAAAAAACAACCTAACTTTGGTATCTAATTATTGCACAACTACTGAGTGCTCATTTACTGAATGAAATAAAAAGTGCCATTCATGGTTTTACGTTTATTTTGTTCCCACTTGCCAAATTCATGAATTTTACTATGACTATACTGCAATTACATAATCAAAGTTGAATGGATTACGTCATCTAATTGAAACTGATGTCCAACGTCAAGGAATTTTTGAATTGCAATGTACCTACTCTCCATATATGCCTCGCATACGGTGATTGTTATAAAAGGAATCATTGCGCCATTATACCAATAGTCATCACTACAACGCTCAATGGATTTAGCATATTATCTACCCTTCCTATTCAACGCACGAGCTTCGCTGTTCGATCGTGACATATTACCTAACAATAACCCCAATAATTACATGTGGCATGGCCCTGGGCATGGCATTCAAATTGTCAAAGTCATTTACATAGAATCGCAAACTATTTCAGTAAACGCAGAAAATTTGTACGTCATTTACATACGAACTCATCAAGAGGTTGCATTAGAATATAATGGTGGAGAAATTCTTTATTAGTTATTGTCATGCCATGTAAAAATTGTTCGAACTTGGGAAATGACCTAGATTTAAAAGTAATTACTTATGGCATCATCAACTACAGATACTATCTTTAAATTGCTACCTGTAAATCACTTCCGCTATTCCACCTACTGAATAATAAGCACCTTTCTTTCATATTGTTTTATGTGTACGACAATTTTCTTAATTCAATTGAGTAAATTACAATTTACAAAGGATGTCTTCAGCAATATCTACTTTCGAAACGCCAGTCAGCAAAATAATTGTGTCAAATGTTAACATGCTTCGGCTGCGACTCCAAATTTTATTTCGAAACACTGCACGTGTGTTTACGCGATGACGTTAGTTGGACAAACACGTGCCTATAATTATAAATTTAATTAGATATTAGGTGGAACTGGAAGGTTAATAACTAATCCTCAAATGCATGATCAAATCTCTAGATCGTAAATGGACATACTGTATGTGCTTTCCAAAATAAGTGATCAAATCGAAGATATATAATAAATCAAAAAATTTTGGTAAAATCAATGGCATTACAATTTTATACACTATCCATTAGTCTATATTTTTTCAAAGGTTGATGGATTTGCATTAGAAAATTAAAATTGCTTGTGGGAATAAACGTTAACCTGTTTTAACTCCTAGTTAATCGGCCCAACGCAAACTGCCACTATTTACCTACTATATGGATAATCAGATAATCACCTCTCTAACTACACCAGTAAACAGTGGAGTACCACAAGATAGTGTTTTTGGGCCACTTTTATTTCTATTGCATTTTCGCGACATCATTATAGCTTATTTTTTTGAGTTAACTACATCCATGATATTTCTAAATTTATACAGCCCAAGCAATCGATACCACCACAGACCCAGCCAACAAATATACGAGTAGCTTAGAGATAAATAAAAATTTTGAAGGGTCGGCGCTTAGACCGCCAAAGCGCTATAAATATTCTTCAACATGGTTCTGAACTCTAAACTTCTGCTCGTTTGGATTGATCGCAAGGGGAGTGGTGCGTGCAATAATATATACTGGAAAATCATAACCGATGCCTACTACAGCGCCTGCCGAGGTCGCTGTTATCCATATTTAAAATATGGCGTCTTCAGGTTGTCTTTTGGGGTAGGTAGTGATGTTCACGGGTCTTTCGCGTGGCAAAAGAAAATTGTTCTGATAATGATAATTTGAAGGTGTAACGAAACACATCAAAATAAATTTATGGAAAATAACTTACTGAATACGCTATACCATTAATTTATAGTTTATAAATACAATGGCGATATGTATCTTTTGTGTGTTTGGTTTACCTCTCTAAGAATAGAATCTTTTCTACAGTTTTATCCTTAATCACATGTTATACTACTAGACATAAGGAAAATTGCTGCTTTCCCGTAGCTTCAATGAAAGTGTTCTCATCTATTATAGCGCTTTAAAATTTTATAACTCCTTTCATTCATTACGTAGACAGTATATGGTGGATCATAATTGACCCGCTGTTGTAAATAATGGTCATGTTGGTCATACTAGGTCCTATTTTTAGAGTTTTTTCATTACATTATGCAAAGTTGTAGTAGAAACAGTAACATATACAAACTTGTAAGTTTTGTAAATTAATTGTAAAATTTGTAAACCAGGGTTCCTTTATCTATATCAAAATAAATTTTAATTCTGTGCGATATCACCATACTGGAAATAAAAATTAAAAGTTAATTTTTCTAAAAAGGCGGACATATTTTGACATATCTAATTATACGGTTATTCAATCACATGACAGTTTAAACATCATAGCCACGCTGTTGCTATAAGATTTACACACAAACTTTTCACACTCTGAGCACACATAGGGATGTTTTCTTTATCATCATGGCACATATATATAGCATCGTCGTCCTTTTCTATTTTCTGGTTGTTGATCAATTTATCTCTTATACACTTCACTGGCACTTACAATGTGGTGGGTCAATTCTAACCCGGATTATGCTGCCGCTTGGACACTAATGTACCAACTGAACTAACAACCGCCGCGCCTTTTAGGGGAAAACTCATAAAGGCGCACCCCCTCGTCTTGGAAGCAGAAATTAAAAAAGAATAGTCTTGATCAATTTTGATCCATCATACCCGTTGATGGTTAAGAACTTTTAAAACTACTTATATATAATTACGAGGGCAGTTTGATAAGTCAGTGACTTTTTGAATGAAAGATGCTTTCTTCGGCATATAAATTTTTTTATGTCTGAACATAGCCTCCTTTTAGCTTAATACATTTAGTCTACCGTTATTGCTTGCAAATAATAGGTTTTCTCAAATCCCTCAAAATAGGCGTTTTTTTCACTGATGACCAGTCATTCGACCTAAATCTCTTCCTGCTCAGCCATTTCTTCGGATTTGGGAATAGTAAACAGTCTGAAGAGGTTAAATCTGGTGAAGATGCTGGATGGGGTAGCAGTTGGTAGGTCAATTGATACAATTTTGTAAGGTGACCAACTTTCCATGTTAAAAAATCGGGACACCACTGCGCACCCCCCCCCCCCCCCCACTTGCTTACCCATTTTCAAATTAAAAACTCACGCAAAGTTACAAAATATTTATATTATTAAAAAGACAAACGTACAACAGACATATGCATACATAGTATTATGTAGTGCCATAGGTATTAAAAAACAAAACGTTAATTTAATTATCTAATTTTAAATGAATACTTTTTTTCAGAATTCATGGCATTCAAGGCATTGTCATTAGTGAGTAATAATGAATGAAATTCATTACAAGTAATCAAGTAATCGCGTTGCTCGTTGGCGTTGTCTCGTTTACATGAAGGGTAACACTACTACAAAAGCGAAAAGCGGGACTTGCGGGACGCATTGGTTTAATTCCGGGACATATTTGTTAATTTTTTGAATGCGGGATTGCCTTTGCCATTACGGGACTGTCCCGCTGAATACGGGACGGTTGGCCGCCTTACAATTTTGCCATGGTGAGTACACGTGTATGCACCCGTACATCGTCCTGATGGAACAGCACTTTTTTCTGTACTAAATGCTGTCGTGTTTGCTTCAAGTAAATATTGAATATATCCAAACGCTTTAAATAATACTTGCCGGTGATAGTTTTACCATCTTGCAGATAATCACGTGTATTCCAAAAACCTGCACCCACAGGTAAGCCGTAAATTTTTTTGAATTCTCTCCGTTTTCGTTGTCCTGTCAAGAATTGCAGTGGAATTTTTTTTCGAATTTTCAAAAACTTTTTTCCGATTCGTGATTTTTACGTTCAAAAATAGCAAAATTAGCACATATTTGTGGATGTTGACTTTATTTCCCTAGTTTCTAAGCGGTAGCTTGGTCGTCCATAAGGTTTTCCATATACATACCTACCCTGTGTCCAAGATAAGGATGTCTATCATGGGGATCTCCGAAACCATAGAAGATACGACGATTGTCACATATTTAGAGAAGAGATGCGCAGATAGTTCCGAAAATATGCCAGATATGCCGATAGCTATTCTCGCATTGTCTGTAACGATTCAAATAACACCACGAAAAAATAAAAACTCAATCGGCAAATTTTTTATGGCATATCTTCGGAAGTACCTCTGCATAATCCGAATTTTTTGGTTTTCTTAAAAGCATGATAATAACTGTTTAATTGCGCAACTTTTCCTTAATTTACCATCGTTGTATCTTCTATGGTTTCAGTTCAGAGATCCCCATGATAGACATCCTTATCTTGTACACAGTGTACATTTAAAAAAATACATGAGTCCATATAAACCAAATATAAATTATAGATACCGAGATGCTATAAGAATATCATCCTATAACGTTACGTTAATAACTTTTTTGCGCGATCGGTCATTTCTGGCTATTTACCATGTGTGTTTCCATGACAGTACGTAGCATTTACCAGTTGCTATGATTACGACGACGCCAAAATTACTTACCGATCTAAAAACAGAACAGCAAAAATACTTACCGACGCCTTTTTAAAAATCAACAGTCTTACATTACATTTAATCTTTAATTATTGTTAGTGTACATTAAACGTACAATTTGTGCTGTTGTTTCCTATAGAAAGACGCTCATAAAGTCATAAAGGAAGTATTTGCTTAGTATTAATAGGCAGTAAGGCAGTCAATGCATGGATTCATTTGTGGTGTAAAGAAAAACGGCTTTCATTATAGATTGAGTTTAGTTCATGATTTTAAAGAAGACCTGTGTGTGGATTGCATCATAATTTCCGGTTTCCGTTTAATTATAGCGTGGAGTTTGAACGGCAAGCATAAATGAGTTTACTTTACCACTATATTCAAATAAACTTTAAAATCTCGATTTCAGCATGCATCCTGGGTTTACAGATTTTAATGTCCAACTTCTGTTAGTCAAAGTATCTAATTTAAACATTCTCCCTGGAAGAATTGCTCGTATTGTTTATTGTATAGGTAATTCACAGGATATGTACGTGGTAAATAATAAATTAAATATGAAATAAGTATAGGTACGTATCTTTTCGAGAAATAGGTATTGACCTATCGGTGAAATTTTATATTCAAATTCATACCTATTCATTATTCATTATTTTTTCATTTAAATTCAATTGCGAAACTTCTTAGAACGCGGTAGGTATAGTGTACATGATTCCATCACACAATTTTGGTACGTTATTTTGATCATCTCACTCTATTTCAATTTCATCATTAAAAACGGCGTCCATTTCGAAAACACTGATGGGGAACCTGTAGAAAAGCTACACAATTTAGAAATTCATCTGAAAAAAAATTGTAATGAACCCGAAAATTGTGAAGTGGTACGGTTTTTAAAAGCTTTCTTTCTCGACTTTGAATTTGGAATTCCGAGTTTAAAGTCAACATTATAAAATAAAATACTTATGGCGTTATGGCCCTCCTACGCCTTCGTAATATGCAGAAAGTACGTAATGTTGGAACTTGTTAACTTACCTACCTAAGTCAGATTGTCTCTGAATCGGCCGGAAGATGCTAGAAATCTTTGAATATAGTAAAATTAAAGGTAGAAACCGATTGCGACAGTGACGCTAGTGACTTCGTGCACGATTGTAATTTGAACCATTTGGGACCTAAAATGTTAGACAAGGATTATGACTCTTCTAATGACATACCGTTATCTGTACTATTTCATCATAAAAACGAAAACGGAAACAAAAAAACCAAACCGGAATACGAAATTAATGGAAGAAAGTTAGTCTAGAAACGGAATATGCGGAATTACTATTTTAAGTTGGGCACTTACAACTGAAGCACCATGACCATGAGCTCACTCCCACTTGTTCTTCACGACTAATGTGTATGATAATATTTAATATCATACGTGAAACAAACAAGCATGGATTACTTACAAAAAATATCAACTTAATTTTTATTCCTGTTGAAGGTTTTCTTTGGCGGCCTTTGTACTATCTTGGTAAGTACTCAAAATATCCCAATAAACGCATGTTTTTATTTCACAAAATGTGGAATCCGGTTGAACAAATTTTAAGAAATTTGATATACAGGGTGAACATTTTGTCAGGAACACTGGAATTATCTTTAAAACAATAACATTATACTTTAAGAAGCTTTTTATGGTATCCATAATCATAAAAAGTTTGCTACCATTCTACGTAATTTAAATTTGTGGCCAGTTGCGTACTTCTGCCTGGTCAAGGCGGGCTCATTTTTTTTAATGACAACTACATACTAGTTTTCATTACATAAGAATACAATTTTTTGGATATAACAGCAGAAAAAACCGTATTATATTACACAATCAAATTAAAGAGAAAAAATCAAAATAAGGAAAATAATTGTGTTATGTTTTTTATCTTGTCATATTTAAAAAAGGTTCATTTTTTAATAGTATTCAACGAAAAATAGTGCTCTCCATTAAAAAAGGGATCCTGTTAGTTCTATAGACGCACGCCACTGTAAATAATTTTTAAGCATAAGTATAAAACTTATAAATTTTGAATGATTTTTGATACAATAAATTGCTTTTGGCATAACTAACAAAAGAATAAGGTTTTTTCTCAACGCAAACTAGTGAACTTAAAAAATTAATTTGCAAAACTATTTTCCTTAAATTTCTCTCTTAAATTTGATGTGAGCTTCTTTCAGGGGTATCCCAGGGTTCTGTACTTGGACCGCTGTTGTTTATTATTTACACTTTTAATTTTGGAAAACGCTGAAATACACTAAATTTCACCAGTATGCCGATGACACGAAAATACAATTCGATAATAATAATAATTTATCTGCGGAGCATGGGCTGCAGATCAATCATTAAAAATATAACTTACTTGGCAAAACAATATTGCAAAACAGGAGATGTGTGAAAGTCAAAGATAATCAACTGTCAAACGTCGATTGTGTTAAAAGCCTGGGTTTATATATTGATTCGGGATTATTTTTCAAACTGCATATATCCTCTATCCCTCTATCAATTTCTTAATCAATTTTTAAATCCTTTCATAAAAAACTTCATTCATACTAATTTTTAGTATCAATTTTGTTACAGAATACGCTTCTTTTTTTCCTTTTTTCTTTATATTTTTTCTTCTTCTCTTTGAATAGAAATTTTTTATCATCACGTTATCGATTTCATCTTTCATCCATGAATAATGTATGTATTCGATCCAAATGTAAGTATACTTATTTGCACTCGTACGAGATAAATGGTTTTAATTATAATTATTTCATCATTTCAGAGCAGGTTTGTGTGCGAGTACGAATGTCGTCTCTGGCATGTGAACTAAAAAAGCGAAGCTTTTAGTTGCGTACAGTGTATATACCTATAGTAAAGAATATATTTTTACCTTAAAAATAATTGTACGTAGGTAATTAATAAATGGCATTATTATTATTATAAGTTTTTTTATGTCGCTATATCAAAAAAATGCACTCTTTAAAAATTTACAGATTTCGCAATCCATGCAACCATCGGAAACATTAGAAATAATAACTGTATAACGCTATATATAAAACACAAATAAGCCTTATTCACCCGGGATCACTTGCTTCACGCGCTCGAAAGCTCGCTCGTGCCGTAAACGTACACTTTCTGAATAATAAGCCTGATCATAACATGCTCGTAATCCTATTAAAGGAGATGTGCGAGAATTTTAGATTGGAATTAACAAAACAATTGCGCGCTATTAAGTAAGTACCGAATAAAAGTACCCGCGACTTTTCTTTAATCTGCCGATTGCGTTGCGGCCGAGTACGGTACAATCAACACTTGATGCGACACCACTGTCTTCTTTTCTGCTTGACGAAACTGGTAACTTCATACCCATACACAAAATATAAGCATTTCCAATGCTAAAATATTTAGCGAAAACTAGTAGTCATTACAAAAAAAATGCCTCCCTTCTCTATGCAACAGTACCTACGCCACTGCCCAGAAATTTAAAGTACCTACGTAGATTGGCAGCAAATTGTTTATAATTTTGGGTGCCCTAAAGTTTCTTGAAAAAAAGTCTTGGTTTGAAGATATATCCCGTGTTCCAGAGAAAATGTTCATTGTTCACTCGATCTATATAAACTATTCTTTGACAACTATTTCTCATCAATTTGCGCTTTCTCAAGGTTTAGCGGAAGATCTGTTTTGTGCTGCAGCATCCATTCAGGAAGGACCGTTGGGTAATTGCCCTTTACAAGAGATTTAGAGAGGCCCGATTACGTATCTAAATATAGATCGTCTTCGTCTTGCATAGATTGTAATGTAGGTAATTCACTCAAAACATGCTTTCAAAATTCAAAATGTTGTTTCTGTTTATATTACAGAAAATACAGTTTGAAATAGATACATCGCACGCACACCTTTGCATTTTAGTGGTAAATACTTCATGCAATAACGCAAGAAAGAAAGAAAAAAACGTCCTTTATCAAATAACGCCATCTTGCAATAATTTTATCGTTGCCTGGCGATGGAAAACACTAGTGCTTACCTATTGTACCTTCTAAATAATCACTAATCATTCGCAGTCACTATAATCAACTACTTATAATTAATATGTACCTAGTCAAAAACCCTTTAATGGCTTTATTTAGATACTTGACATAAAAAATTCAAAATATTTGCTAAAGAAATTCCAGATAATCTTATCTTTTTCCCAGGTGTTATTAAAAAAACCCATACCTACACTAATTATAGCTTTTCTCAAATTAAATTTAATGTTATTTTTAGTCCCTGGATTAATTTTGTGTGACGCAAGTAGGTGTCAACGTAACGTGTGTTACGCCACTGAGGTGAATAAATTCAATTTAAATAGGTGTTTCATTTACAACTTATTCTTTTGTTTAATGAACGATGTGAATTTACGACTAACGCACTTTTGCAATATGTGTGTGTGTACTTGGCTTTCTCTTGAAAGTTTAAAGCTTTGTCTTTCGTTGCAGTGCAATCACGATGATATAGATGTAGAATACTAGGATGAAGATTCCCACGGATAATAATTACAACAGTACATCTGCGTAGGAACAATAAAAAAATGTAATAATATTGTGAGACGATTATGGGAAGTGGTAGTGGGCTTTTCTCATTCATTCATTCATTGATGTAGACTGGAGAATGCGTAGTGTGCGCGCAATGATTTACTGGGCCACATGCAGTGTTGTACGCGTATAATGTCGTAAGGTTCATTCATAAATGTCTACGTTGTGTTGATATGTTGGAAGTTTATCAGTGGCTCACGTGTTACCCCCTGTTTTACTAAAAAAAAATGCGGTACACCTTTGATAATAACGAAGTGAATTGAAGGAAGTGGCCGACATTTCAATTCTCGCGTAGGCTTTCGGTGTAGCGTGCGGTGCGGTTCGAGGTGGCCGTTTCGGTGTACCTTCCGTCACTTACACACCAGCCCATTCATTTTTTCAGGATATGGAGGCAACATGGCGGACGAGACCTTTAAAGTTAGAACCGAAGAACGTTTAAAAATCAAAATCGGTAAGTTAAACTAACATTTTCGCTTGGTTTTTCCTCAAAATTACGTTCGCCTTATCAATTTTCTTATTTAAAATCGTTTACTTATGCAATCATGACTCATCTTGATCTGTGTCAGAGTCTTCATTTTTAAACTTGAAACTGCAGGTGTTAATATTTTCGTTAAGTACGACACGAGCGGACTGTCTCTGCTGTTAATACACGCTTTGCTTTAATCTTAGGAGAAGCGAAGAATCTGTTGTGTCGTAATCATGGGTCGACTCCGCACAGAGACGTATACTGCACGCTATCCCTGGACCAAGAGGAAATCTTTCGCACGTCCACCATCGAGAAAACATTAAGGTAAGCATTGGTAAAATACCAATTAAATTGAGGTTATGTTTTTGTAGCCCCTTCTTCGGCGAAGAATTTCAATTTGAAGTGCCTCGAAAATTTCGATATCTTTCTATTTATTTATATGATCGTGATCGTCCCTTAAAGCAGGACAAAGTCATCGGTAAAGTTGCAATTAAAAGGCAAGATTTAGCATCGTACAACAACAAGGATCATTGGTTTACGATTAAAGCGGTAGATGCGGATTCGGAGGTTCAGGGGAAGGCCAACATTGATATTAGGTTCGAGCCGGTAAATAACCGGAACAAACTAAGCTGCCAGAAGCGTCTCTTGGTACGGGTGGCCGAGTGTTCGGACTTGACGTTGAAGAATGGTTCGTGCGATCCGTTCGCCCTAGTGTGTGTGTTATACTCGAATGGGAAACGTATCTCGAAGCGGACTAAAGTGCGTAAAAAAACCGTGTGTCCGCAGTTTGATGAGACGTTCGAGTTTGACGGTAGTGTTGGGCAGGATAAGGATAAGAATTCGTCGTACACTGTGTGTCCGGAAAATGAGGGCGAGATTTGTGAATTGCACGTATCGTTTTGGCACGACGGGCCCAGTATGGGCGACGATGTGTTTCTGGGAGAGGTACGAGTTCCGTTACAAGGATTACAGCAGCAAAATGCTGCCCTTCGTAATGCATGGTGGGTAAACCCAATCATTGTGGTTAGAAGGTTACTCTAGTGCCACAGGATAGGGAAGCGTGCTGCAAAATTTTCGTATATAGGTAGCACTGTGTTTGTGACCACATCCACAATTTATCATAGAACCACAATTAATGATCGTACTCGAGACTGAGGAATCATTTTCCAACTAAATGTCCTGCTAAAAGCAGCATTTTATTTCCCTTTACACTTACTTAAGGGTCTTTGAGGGTGATCAACCCAGAAAATGTTAAAACCATATCTCATTTTTTCAAATTGTTATACAAGCTGCAATAGAAAAGCCACGTTTCACATAGGTAAATTGGTTACAACAGTTTTTGTGTACACAAACAGTAAAATTTTTAGAACAATCTATTGAACTTTTCAAATAACATTTATCTAGCACCCTGTACATATTAAATTATTTTTGTTTTATGCACATTAGCCCAGCAAACAATTTTGTAGCGTCACCCTGTCAAGAGCTATCTTCTATCCTATAAATCGATCTTTAAAATTTTATATATGTATACCTCTGTATACAGAGTGTTCATTTTAAGTCGTTACACCCGAAAATGGCAGTTAGAACTTTATGAAAACAAACAACTATTTCTATTTTTGATTTGATCCTTGGTTCTTTAAGATCTCTAAGTAATTTGTATTTATAATTATTTTTTATTTTTTCAAATAATCGCAGGGATCGATCAATTCAAAAACATTTATTGGTAACCACCCCTTCGATTTTTAAAAGTAAAAGATTTATAAAATCTCTACACTATTTAGTATATTTGTCCTAAATATTTTTTTTCAATCTATCCTTGGAGGGGGGCCATTTTGGAAATCGAAATTGAAACAAAATTGAAAAAATGTTTAGGACAAATGTAGTAGATGGTGTAGGGATTTTATAAATGATTTGCTTTCAAAAATCGATGGGGTGGTGACGAGGGTGGTGGATCAATCATTGTTTTTTTTTTAAATTTTTAATCCATTATTATTTTGTTATTTGAAAAAATAAAAAATAATTGCAAATACAAGTGTTTTAGAGAGCTGAAATATAGTTTTGAAAGTTTTTGCTTTTTTTCAATAGTCTGAACCGGGGCACCAAATCAAAAATTGGAACTAAGGGAAGTTGTTCAGTTCTAACTGCCATTTTCGGGTGTCACGACTTAGTATTAACACCATGTATACTGCAAAAAGAACAAAAGAATTTATTTCTGAATGTATTTTGCTGTTTGGACTAAAAAATGTGAATTTATTATTATTATTATTTTAATTTTTTTGTGTACATTATTCTGTACTGAATAGATGGGATGTTGATCAATAGAACAATTTTAGACAGTGCTGTCTAACGGTAACAGATTATTTATTTTTTATCAATGTGGGGGTCCTCAATCAGTGGGTTTTTTCGGTTAATTAAATTGTCGCTTGGTGTTGTTTTAAATGTTGCAATTTTCTAAAAAGATACAAAAAATTTAATTTGCATCAAAGGACCAATGTCTTGTAGCTCAGTTTTTTTTGAAAATCTCATTGTACAGATGCTGAAATGATGGCATTTTAGGACTACGCTAGCGTGAATTTATCAGATATTCACCAAAATTTATTCAAACAGGAGCGCCAATATTCCAGATTGTCCAAATTGGCTAATTTATTATTGACATTATTTCGCCTTCGAGAGTATTTTGACCATTCACACGTTACTGCATTGAGCTCTGTCCGTCTGTACTCTCATTTCTAGCTGAACCATTGGAACCAAATTATATACACATATTCTTAGACAAAAGGAAGAGCGGAAAAACTTTTGGTCAGAATCGCCAGGTGGTATCTGTGTATGTATAAATATCACCCTGCATTATACTTCAGTTAAACAGGTTGATCCATAGGAGCACGATGAACTTTTCAAGTGCTGTCATTTCAGGACTTGAAATAAAATATCATGTAAAAATAGTTCACAAAATGTATACATGCTGATCAGGAATTCCTGCCAAAAGTTTTTTTTTTTTAGTTTTCAGATCAAGAAACAGCTGCTGTTGTGTTAAATAAACAAAACACAAATAGGCACTGTACATTTTTTTTATATTGCCACATACCAGAAAATCGAAGAGAAAATCTGTAGAAAATTACAAGGGGTAGATCGCTAGTCAAAGTCATGTACCGTGGTCCGTGTGTCCTATTTTGGTTGAGACTGCAGTGTATCTCGGCTGTTTTTAAAGATATACTTGCGCTTTTCGCGAACCTTTCTCACTTTTTTGTGAGACTCACAAACAGAATCACTCTAGCTATCTTTGTTTCTAAGATACAGGGTGAATATGAAAAGTTTGACTTTTCGGCATATTATCATATTTCACTACCCATGTAGGTTAGAAAAAAGGAAAAGACTGCTTATTTTAGAGATTTTTACATAGAATTCAGTGGCGTGGTCAAAAAATGTTTGCAACACTCTATTTTAACGTAAATTTTTTTGCATTTTTTACGGTTTTTAAGTAATAGACCATGGATTTTATTCTTTAAAAGTTGCTTAAAGTTATCTTACACGTCGACATTTGATGAAATTTCTAAGTCCAAAAAACTGTGATTGCAATAGCTAACTAGTTCAAACTAGGAAGCTCAAAGTGTCAATATGTATAATTGTTTGTTGTATCATCTAGGGACAGATGGACATAAAGTCATAAACACTTTCATCAATTGCTATAAAGCTGTTAAACAGTTCCTCTTATACAACACTGCATGGCACTATTGTAACCTTTTAAATACAATGACCCTACTTATGCAGACAATTTTAAAGAAGTTCTTTCAGGTACTTTCTTCAGCCACGCTCTACGAAGGACAGGCCAATGCCTTCTTGCGCTACACCGCCCGGTACCCGTCTCTCTGTGAACAGTACCTTAGGCTCGTTACGTTTAAATGTACAGTATACAGCAGATCATGTTTTTCCTAGTTTCGTTTACGAGCCCCTCAGAAAGCTCTTACTCCAAAGTATACAATGTAGGGTGAGTACTTCGCTAACGCCCCTCCTGCATCGCTTCTAATATCTCCTTTCACAGTCCATAACTTCAAGTGCGGTGCAAGTGCTCGGAGATATCGTAACAAATAAAACTGAAATTGCACAACCGTTAGTGAGAATTTTTGTATATCATGACCAAATTGTTCCCGTAATTAGAGCGCTAGCTGAAAAGGAAATCTCTAGTTTAACGTAAGTATTAATTGAATGGTTGTGGCCTAAGTCGTTTTCGCTTTTTTAACCCAATTAGGGCAAACTTCGACATGCGATGTAATTAAATTAATCTCTATTAGGGGGAATTTTTCGTTTATGGATTTAGCAGTTTCCACTTCCTGGAAATGTGGCTTAATTCAATTTCCTAAAATGAAGTAACCGGGTATAAAAAAAGAACTTTGTACGCGGCGTTTCTTAGAAATTACACACTTTGATAATGATGCACGTATTCAGTAGCAGATGCTGGCATTTTTAAGTCGTGGTAATTTTCAGAATTTTGTGATTGTAAATTTATCTATTTTAGATGGGAGAGGAACCAACAAATTCTCTCCAATCCCACCATATCTGACATCATGACACCAAACATTACCTATTCTAAAAAGGGATTGGTACTCTGAAATTTAAGGGAGAATTTTTAACATTTGTACCCTAAACTTTGAGTATTTTACACATACTTTGTGCAAACTTCAAGTGACACTGAAATTTTAGTGAACTTTACTAATAATGTACAGGGTGTCCCATTTTCGGCACTTATGTGGTATCTCCATAATTGAAGGGGTTAATGCAAAAAGTCCCATCAGAAACAATGTAAAATGAGGCGCTTAGGTACATATTTCTGCAAATCTGAAACTACCCTTTGAAAGCTTATAAAAACGGCCAATAAATAGATGGCGGCACAAACTCAATTCAGCAAAGTAAGTCACTTGGGCACTTCTTGCATTGACCTCTTCAATTGTTAGTGCTATCAAAAAAATAATATTGGTGTCATGTGCTTTTCCTGGGCCAAACTTAAAATGGTAAAATTTCAAAATGGCCCTTATTTTCTTAGTTAGAAGAGATTCAGCAAAATGTTCTATACCAAAATTTTTTTATACCGATTGTTGAGGTAAAAAGTTATCAGAGCTAACCTAATTTTTTAAATGAACCGCTCACTAGATGTTCACTTAAAAAGACAGTACATATACTAAATTTGAGACTAAATTATTTTTTGTTAATTATTAATTAAAAAAAGATTCAAAAAAAAAATTTTAAACTCTTTTGAATTGTGTGTATCACTTGAATCTTTTTTTAAAATATCCATGGTGCGTTATATTTAATTGTTGCTAGTATTTTGAATGGGTTTTTCTGTGTATTCAGAGATAAAAGAAAGTGTGTTCTACTTAGACAAAAATTTGCGTTTTAGTCCATTATTTTGCTCTTACTTGATTTGAAAAAATCTACTTGACCATTTTGGGATTTATTGGTGACTCTGTATAGGTTAATAAACTTTTTTATTTTAGTGATCCAACAACGATATTTCGTGGCAATACATTAGTTTCTAAAATGATGGACGAGTCGATGCGTCTAATAGGCTTACAGTACCTGCATAAAACACTACGACCAACTTTAGATTTAGTATTTAACGAGAAGAAGCCATGCGAAATTGACATTACTAGAATTAAGGATACAAATCTCGCGAAAGCAAACTTAGCTAATCTAAAAGAATACGTACAGAAAATTTTTAAGGCAATAACGCAAAGCGCCGTACACTGTCCTGCTCTCATGTGCCAGATATTTCATAATTTGCGCGAATGCGCGACGTCGTACTTCCCGAACAACCGCGAGGTCCGATACTCGGTGATTTCGGGATTTATTTTTTTAAGGTTTTTCGCTCCCGCCATTCTGGGACCACGACTTTTCGATTTGACAACGGAACAAATTGTAAGTGATCCCAATCAGGACGTCTGCGCGCACGTAACTGATCCCTTTCTAGGATTGTCAAACGAATCGCACGCTGACGTTAATTTCGAAAACGATTCAATCCCTGGGAAATTTGGTTAGCTGTCGTTCGATGCAGCAAGTCTGCAAGGAGGAATATATGGAATGCGTTTACAAGGAATTTTTTACCGATCAGCATTTGCAGGCTGTACGGCAATTTTTGGAAATAATATCCGCCAGCTCCAATATTCAGACCGTAACAGTCGACACGCCAGTTATACTGAAGGAAGGGTAAGTACTCGATCAATAAAATAGTGAGACAACCCACTGATATTCTTGGGAAGCAATTAATTTAAGATAAAATTGTCACAGACATTTGATAATGTTCTTAAAATGTTCACTATTCCCTTTATCTTTGTATAGTTGTCTCTTTATACTATGGCAACCGCCACGTCGCACTTCTTTAATGTTTTGTTTACTTTATTGCCGCATTAGGGAGTTTAAAAGGTAGTGCCAACTAATTTTAATTTTTCTTCTGTTTATTTATAACATTTGTTATTTCTCAGAGCGATGATCAAAAGAGCCCAGGGTAGGAAACGGTTTGGTAGAAAAAATTTTAAGCAGCGTTATTTTAAGCTTACAACGCATGATCTCAGTTATTCGAAGACTAAAGGTTTGTTAGGACTTCTCGCAATTTGCAAATACTCACCTCGACCGTTTTTCAGGTAGGGAAGCTTTATGTCAGATTCCACTGTCTAACATTTTGGCCGTCGAGAAGTTAACAGAACGTTCGTTCAAGATGAAAAACATGTTTCAAATTGTGCAGCCAGAGCGCGCCTTATACGTACAGGCTGCCAACTGTGTAGAGGAAAAGGAGTGGATTGATTTGCTAACAAAGATCTGTCATACGAATAGTAATCGATTAGAAAAGTATCATCCGTGCGCTTTTATTAATGGTCAATGGTTGTGCTGCAAGTCTCCAAACGAGTTAGCTCCCGGTTGTAGTGCTGTCTCGTGTCCCGAAAGTAATTTGCACATGGCGCTGGATCCTGAGAGGGACTTGCAGCGGATGCACTCTCTGATAATTTCTCACATGTCCGGTATAGAAAGACTGCTAACGTCTAGAGAATGTCCATCGGTTTACGCAACAGGAAGTCGACTAACCTATAACGAAGAAGCGGATGGTGCACACAAAACATTAAAACAAATCTTAGAAGTAGCATATCAACTCGAGCAAAAACACAGGACATATCAACGCATGTTAACTAGGGAAACCAAGTATGGCAGCAAGTAAGTTTCTCATTATTTTTTTGTATTCGATTATTAATGGATTATTTACAGATCGGCACCAATCGGCGATGATAATTACTTATTAGCATCCCGAATGAATCTCGATACTGCATTATTAAGACGGCACGGACCGAGTGACGGATCGTTCTCGATATCGTGATGCATCGGTTTCGAAAATGTAAAATTTACTATGGATTTGATATTTATTTTTTCAAGACTGGTAAAAGTTTAAAGTTAAGCAATTAATGAACACCAGTGTGTGTATTCTAAAAAGAATTTGACCCCTTTGCAAGGTGTATATTTTAATAAACTTATTGATGTCAAACTTGTACATTTGGTATTCAAGAGTTACATTTATATCTTTTACAAAGTACAAAGTAATACTAAGATATATTTTTAAAAACCAGTGATAAAAGAAGTAATTTAATTTTAATAATTACCTCCTTAAGCAATAATTACTTCTATTAACAAATTATTCTTTGTACTAATACTTTTTGAACCTTTTAACACAGTGTGGGTTGGTGTACAAAAAACAAAGTATTTTTAGAAAAATCGAATTTATTTGTAAACACCGAAATTTGATTATCTGTACAAGAGGTGTGATTACCATTTAAAGAAAGTCGTTATTTTAGTATAAATTTCTACAGTGGACGCGAAATTGAGGGCATTTTAAATAGTATTTTATAACATATTGTTTATGTTAGTTATTTTTAATATTTATTTTTCTGTTTTTTATTTTTGTACTTTTCTTTCAATATAATTGGAGGTATACGAACGTACTATTTCCTAGCTAGTAGAGAATTATGTACTACACAGGTGCCATTACATTGATCTTATTTGTTTTTAAGTCCCGAGTTGCTAAGGCAAAATCACAATGTAGGCTATTTCCAATTGCTATTAGTGGCTTACGTATAAGCAATAGACCTACCTTTTACTAAATCTCTTAAAGTAATTGCATTTAACAGACTTTCTCTTTTTAAACTATTAACTGTTTTATAAGTTATTTATAACTGTTTGAAATTTGTATGTAAAATATAATTATTAAAAAAACATGTACAGACAAGAACGTTGAATAAATTATTTAATTGATTGACTATTTTGTTTCATTTAATCTTGAGCAAACTAAGGACAAGTATAAAGTTCACTTAATTTGTATGCGAACAGATAAAAGGTATACATAACCTAAAAAATAGTTCATAAGTATGTGTGTATTGCAAGTGGTTAGTAAAGAAAGAATGTGGTGACATACATAAGAACTAAGAAGGTATGTATTAATAAACCAATTTGAAAAAAAAAGGGGTTCATCGCAAAGTAAGCGGTGTGCCTAAATGATATAGGTATGTGGTGATATGGTGTGGATGCAAGGAATTTTAGTTTCAAGACTAAACTTAGGGCGTTTCATGTTGATATTCTATTTGGCATTGAATAATTTAATTGATTACATTTTAATTATATTAGTATGGTAATGTGTAATTGATAACCACGTGGGAGCTTATTTTTTTGTTCACAAGATTACCAACACACATACCACCTGCGTTCGCAGTGTAGAGAACCTTCCAACATCAATAATGGATCCGTCTCGGACCCCGTATATTCGAGTCTACGAGCAAAAAAAAGACAGGAGGGAACCCTTAGGTCATAGAATTATTATCTAAGAGTGCTTAGATCATACATCAAGAGTGAACCTACCCCTAAATTATTCAATGCCTAAATGCAGCGCGACGGAAGTGGTTTATTTAGGTGGGGGAATCTGATGTCTGCTACGCCGTAGCAGGCACTCTGAAATATGAAACGATTTTTGATACAGATTCGTCTGTAATTTTTATGAATATCGCGTAATTCGGTTTTTTGGGAAAAGTAAAATCGGCAAATAATAATTAAGGCAACTGTTTATTCATCTATTTGCAGGAAAATGCCGAATTTTGCTCACTAGTGATCAAACGCCAGTTTTGCTCACGATAAATAGAGATCAAAGCAGGAGTCACTTCTTAATTCTCAGCAACAGCTCCGATTTTAATAATTTCTTTTTAATGCGAGTTTTTGATTTGGTACTATTCAAAATCAAAAACATTCCAATTTCAGGAAATAATTTTTTATATTGTTTAAACAATAATAACAGAATTTACGCGAAAATTAATTTTAAAATTTGTTTTGCAATATTTTATGCAAATGTCAATAATTGTTTTTATTGAAAATTTAGTATCAAAGATGCCGCCCGCAGTCGTGGTTAATAGTTAGGTACTTATATTGTTTAAACAATAATAGTAACATATCTAGTACCTTATAGTACATATCATAATTTGTTGTTAATGTTTCTTACTTATTTGTATTATTTGTAAAAACACGATTATTATCAGTGATTAATTATTTACCTGAAAAACATTATAAACAAAATAAAGTCAAATTTAATATAGACCAATAAACATTTGGGAAATAAAGAAAGCATCTTGTGAGAGAGATTATTATGGGCACCACAGATACTACAACTACTTTCTCGGCGACTACTCGCGGACACGGGGAGGGTGAGCGAATCGAAGTCCTACGTCGTAGAGCGTAAGGCTACCGCAGTGGTTGCTCTTGTAGCGTCGCGTCGGCTCTGCTTGGCCTAATGGCGAGGAAATCCATAAGTTAGGCTCCTCAAGGGGCGGAATCGAATTGTAATCCCAATCCCAAAGTTCATCCTCGTCCGATGATTCATTTTCCTAGGAAATGGTTGTTGGTGCGGTGCTGTTTCATATCAAATAATGGAATCGCCCTGGAGAACACAACTTCTTCGGCTTCCTCTTCTTCCACACACCTCTTGATGCTCTGAATTTAAGTTGCCCCTATCGACTACCAAAGTTCACAGCTGACCAAACCTCTACTATTTCAAATGGGCCTGTCACGGAACGAAAAGCTTTTGTGAAATCCCAGTGGGTTTCACTTAAAACTTGGCGGACTCGGACGTATACCTTATCTCCCAAGTTAAACTTCCTTAATGTGCGGTAATGGTTCACTCTCGATTGAGGACTCTTGACCCTTTTCGGTAAGTCATTCGTAAGCCTCTGGGAGCAGCTCTCGAGGATATTCTTCGCAAATGTCGTAGAACTCCTTCGGATCAATGTCCCATTCGAACGGCGTGCTTAGCTCTCTTCCAAAGGTGAGAGAATTCGGCGAGAACCCCATTTTACTATGCACGGCGCTTCTATCGGGTCTTCCAATAGGGACTTCCGAATTTTGGCAATTGATAGCGGCCGTGTTGTTGAAGCTAAATTTGTCAAATTGGATGTTGCCCCTCAAAACCAACATAACCCAGGCCATCGACCAAATTCAGCGTAGTCATGGAAAATTGGAACTTTGGATGGGCGCCACCCCGCGGAGCCGCGGTGGTCATTTGCACAATGTTATATTCCATACATAATCGGCGTCGATAGGCCTTTCAAACTAGTAAAGAGTTTCGATGATATATCATACACAGCTCGGTTTGGTTAAATTTAAACAGCGCGTAATCAAAAACCCTTTATAAGTAGCCAGCTGCCAGGACCAAGTTAATATGCAAATCCCAATCCAAACCTCTTTGATTGACGTAACGCTTCAAACTATCGATGCAGTCGTTCGACTCCACCATCAAATGACGGTCTGTACGCGGAAGTTTGTATACTCTTAATTTCCAACATACGGCATGTTTGTTTGAACAGCGCAGGTGTGAAGTTCGTTCTTTGGTAGATCAGCAAAGTTGCGGGCGCCCCATGGCGTGGCGTGCAATAAATTGGTGAACTAATAGTAGGGCGACTGTCCGTGCTGAATAAACATTGCATTATAGAAAATCAATTTTTTCCGTACATATTGCTATTTTGTTTAAACAATATAAATAATTATTAACCACGACTACGGGAGACACTTTTGATACTAAATTTTCAATAAAAACAATTGACATTTTCATAAATATCGTGCGAAATATTTTAAAAATCAATTTTTTCCGTAAATCGTTGCTATTATTGTTTAAACAATATAAAAAATGATTTCCTGAAATCGGGATGTTTCTGATTTTAAATACCTAATACTAAGAAACACGCATTTTAAAGAAACAAGTTGTAAATCAGCATATGCATGATTAAAGCGCATTTTTGGTAATGCAGGTCAGTATTTTATTAGCGAAGTTTAAAATTATCGATCTCACGAGTAATTTTGGCTGCGTCAAATAATTAATTTTATTTAATTTCAATTGACGGTACGTACGGTACGTCTTCATTTTGTAAAACAAATCACAAAGTAAATAATAAGTTTTTATACTGGTAGCGCTATCTAACGGTAAAATTATAGCACCTCCGAAACCCATATCGAAACTATTTTCTTCAATTATCGATCTCACAAGTAATCTAACTCAAAATAGACTAGTGCCTGCACATCTACACTATAGAAGAAAGCTTTTAGTGAAAATTTGAATTCTCTAGCTATTGTAGTTGTTGAGATCTCACGCGGACAGCCGGCCTGCCAGCAATAACGAATATAATAGCGTATTTTTTCAAAAATGCGCTAAAAATTATTAAAATCGGAGCTGTTGCTGTGAGAATTAAGAAGTTTAGTCGATTTTTAGGCTTCATTGACTCGACTATAATTAATGATTCTGGAAAAATTAATTGTAAATTCTTTTTTTGGATATTACAGCGCGCACGCCACTACCGACTGACGTTGCAACTTTAAAGATATATAGCTAGCTATCGGTTCAAAAGTACCTAAACATTCCAAAAGTGGATGTAAATTGGGAATTAGCCTAGTTTTTTTTATTCTACAGTATACTCTGTATTTTGCGATTTAATATTGACAATAAATCAGTATTTCTTTTGGTACCTAAATCAATTCGTGCTGTTATTACTATAGGTGCCCTTGTATCTTGTCAATTTCATACGGGGAGAGTTAAGATAGAAATTGAATGGCTCTCAACCCCATTGGTAAGTCTAACGAAGTTTAAATGTCTAGAACGAACTACCGCTGTGGAAGATCTCAAATTATTATTTTGTTCTCCAACCCTCAGCTAGTTGTCTGTTTATGTGGCGGGTTTGAGGAACCGCAGCACGAACTCTACCAACCGTTATAGAGTGGTTTTGGTATTTTGCTTCGCATTGAAGCATGGTATTTCCATGGGAACAAGGGATTTTCACCTATGGCGACTGAAATAGTAAACAATTGGTAAAAAGTTCTCATAATTATCATACCTAATCAAGTTTTCATATTTTATGAAAAGTTAAGGATAACTTGACGATTGTCTTAATAAGCGTTGCCATAGATTTTAAGTTCGACTTATCTTTAAGCAAGGCTTAATTTTGTTAGTGCCACTGTGGGCATCATTCTCATATAAAGGGCGATTAAAAATGAGTGGCGGTCGAGTCGCCTTTGGAAGTCCAAATTAAGTACGATTTCCTATGTACAAAATATAAAATAAAATATACAAAAATTCCAAAGGTGACTCGACAGCAACTCATTTTTGATCGCATTACTTGCGTGAATGCTGCGAAATCGTGGTAATTTACTTTTAGAATAAATTCTGTGATCTACAATCTAGATAATCATACCCACGACTGGAAGAAATTTGAAGGACTTTAATTATCTTAGCGCCCAAATAAAATTCTGTGAGCATCTTATTTTTAACGCATTAAAAAAACATAGCTTATGGTCTGCTGGAATTCCTTCCGCTCTCCCGGCCATCCGATGTGAGGGTTTGATATAGGTACATAGGGTAGATAAAAGAAGGTTGTAGAAAAAATTTTTACGCGGGCGTATGCCATATGGTTTTTAAGAAATATCGAGAAACAAGTGTGGTATGCACAACTCTTGTGCAGATAGGTAATGCATTTTTTAAACCGAAAAAGCTTAGTAAATGGTTGGGTTATAAAGGTATAGTAGCATGCTATATTTATCTTTTCTTGCTAGATGATTAATGGGGAGGGGGCACATAAAGCCGCCTGGAATAGATTCAAAATCTACGCTATATAATGCAAGAAGAATCAAAACCTTAGAGAAAATCTCCTAAATATTGAATTTTCCCTTTGTAAGTAGGTATCTTCCTCCAACATTTTCGAGACATTTAAGCTTTTACATCGCCAGTAGGTAAATGCGTCTCGTCTAGACGACCTTTTCGCCGCAGAGCTGTACGAGTAACATGTAATGCATTCGGACTTTGAATATAAAATTATATTTAAAGATTCGGAGTTGATACGATGGGCACGAATCCGTTTTGGATTGTCAAAGTCCACTCTATCGTAGTTATAAAAATGGACTTGCAATCTACATTTGGTGCAAGGACCGATTACAAAGCCATCGACTCCATTCTCCTGTATGTTACAGTTGCTAAGAAAAAAGTTAAGGCAACACAAATTTGGGGCTTAACGGAGAGCAGCTTCTAAAAAACATTTTCAGTTTATTTGGGAAAAAACGTTTGTTTCGGTGTCCTCTACCACCAAAATTTTTTGACATTTAATTGCTACACCCTATAATATCGTTATTATTTCTTGTCTTGTTTTTCTCTATTTTGTTCAACTAATTTTCCTAATTTGTATTTGTCACTGCTTTCCTATTTACTTCACAAGCGTTTTGTTTGGTTTATCTCCTCTTTTCCTCAGTTCTTTTCCGTAGTTTTCCTGCGGTTTTCTGTATTCAATATTATTGTACATCCTGCTGGTGCAGTACTGCATCATTTGATCAGAACTGTAGATTTTCTTGAAGTTTCCATTTTTTCCCTGGGATTGATTAGGTTTCATTTCATTTAGAACACCGCATGCATATATCCAACACTTTGAAATATGGCCCATAGGTATCTTAAAAGACAAGTATTGATGCGATGTGACCACTCACTGACGTCGATAGGTACTTGTTGCATCTGAAGGACACCCTCACAGATTCTGTAAGTAGCACCATTGTTTAAATTACTTTTTCACATAGATTGGGCAGTCCTATATCATTTATCGTTTTTCATAGGTTACGTATGACAGCATACATACACAAATATTAATACATGATAAGTTCTTATCATTAGTTGCGTCATGGACTTGGTCTGGTGAGATTAAGGCCGTTTCGCCCTTTTCCGTGTCCCTTCTGCATAAGCAGAGGTGAAAAATCCCGCTAAATTTCGAATTTTTTTTTAATGAAAGCCTGTTAGGTAAAGATATTGGATTAACATTTAACTAGCGCTGTATTCGTTTCAGACTTTCACAATATCGCGATAAGAATTTCACTAAAATTATCTCCTTTTAATGGAAGTTCGCGTACGTTGAACGTCTAAAATGGTTCTGTGGAAGGTCGCGCGTTTGTATAAAACGTAAGTGATGAACTGTAGCAATTTGCTTTACTCTGGCCTACCTTCTTTCAGTTTTGGATGCTCTATTACGGTCCCTCACAGGTTTAGTAGCACAAAGAGACGAATAGATAAGTTATTAATTGCGAATCGAGGTGAAATAGCATGTCGTGTGATAAGAACCGCGAGACGATTGGGTGTAAAAACTGTCTCCGTTTATAGTAGTGCCGATAAAAATGCGATGCACGTGCAAATGGTAAACACCAGTTGTAACATTCCTTGCGTAAGTCACATTATTGGTAGGCCGACGAGGCGTTCCTCATTGGACCCCCAAGTTCACAAGAAAGTTACTTACGGGCCGATAAAATTTTGGACGTTGTCAAAAAATCCCAATGCCAAGCGGTACATCCTGGGTATGGTTTCCTATCGGAAAATGCCGAATTTGCCGATCAATGCAGGGAGCAAGGTATCATTTTCGTTGGACCTCCAGCTTCAGCTATCCGAGACATGGGTATAAAAAGGTTTGTACGCACCAATACGTGTCTCCCACATCTCATCATCGCACTCTTGCAGTACCTCCAAGAAAATAATGAAAGAGGCAAACGTGCCGATAATTGAGGGTTATCATGGCGATGATCAGAGTAACGAAACACTAAAAAGGGAGGCAGCCAGAATTGGTTACCCCATAATGATTAAAGCCGTGCGAGGTGGTGGTGGTAAAGGCATGAGAATCGCCCAAAGTGAAAGTGACTTTATGGAGGCGCTCGAGTCGGCACGCAGTGAAGCTCAAAAATCTTTTGGTGACTCTGTTGTTCTATTGGAGCGGTTCATAGGAGAACCTAGGCACGTAGAGGTGCAAGTATTTGCAGATTCCTACGGTGACGCCGTGCATCTGTTCGAACGCGATTGCTCGGTGCAAAGACGCCATCAAAAAATCATTGAAGAGGCTCCAGCGGTAAGGTCTTCTATTTTACGAGTACACGAATTAATCAAGCTTCGCAGCCTGGTTTGTCTGCCGAGTTAAGATCAGAATTGGGAGCCGCGGCGGTTAGAGCCGCCAAAGCAGTCGGTTACGTGGGAGCCGGTACCGTCGAGTTCATTTTAGATCGTCATTCCCATAGCTTCCACTTCATGGAAATGAACACGCGGTTGCAAGTGGAACACCCGGTAACCGAAATGATAACCGGTACCGATTTGGTGGAATGGCAAATTAAAATTGCATCAGGCGAACGTCTTCCTCTAACACAAAGTGATATAAGGCTGAATGGTCACGCTTTTGAGTCGAGAATCTATGCCGAAGATCCGGCGGGTGGTTTTCTTCCTGGAGCCGGTCCATTGAAACATTTAACCACCCCCCAGGTATCTGATGATGTGAGAGTTGAAACAGGTAAACGCGTTGCTTTTGGAAATACAATCCTTAACTGTGCAAATGTTAGGAGTGCGGCAAGGGGATGAGGTATCAGTTCACTATGATCCAATGATTGCCAAACTCGTTGTTTGGGGAAAAGACAGAGATGAAGCTTTAATGAAAATGAAATCAAATCTGGTCCACTACAATGTAAGTAAATAGTTTGGGTATATATGAATGAGCTAGCCATAGTCTTCCCCCAAGGCTTTTTATGAACTCATTTACGCTCCCTTGGTGCCTCTTTCACAACCTCCTCCGTTTTATAACGACCACAAGTGTCCCTTTCTAAAACTTGCTTAGAAGTTAGATTTCTTCTATGGATCATGAGTCGCTGTTCATTTATTATTTTTATGAACCTGCATACCGATTTTTAAGTTTTGGCTTATGTCCCTGTCACTTACTTATTTTTAAATTTTGGTTACCTGAACAATGAACTAAATAAATTGTGCCTTAAGAGACAAAAACTCATTTTAGATAGCCGGATTAGAAACAAACGTGAACTTTTTAATAAGTTTATGTAAACACAAGGAATTTGCAGCGGGAAATGTCCACACAAACTTTATCAGAGATTACCACGACAGCTTATTTCCCCAAGAGAAAATAGACGATGAGCAAAAAATCCAAGCCGCCGTCGCTTTAAGTTTGTTGGAAAGTGAAGCTGGCGATATCGGCGAGAGCAATAGCCCATTCGTTCTCGAATCAAATTTTAGAGTTAATCATTTCCATCAAAGGACCGTGAAGCTGTTTTTCAAAGATAAGGGTGAGAAATTGCGGATGAAGTGCTCGTGTTTAATGACGTGTGTTTCAGAATTCAACGCAATGTTAAAAATGTTAGGTAGAAATAAGTATTCAGTGTCGTTGGATGATGGGGAGACGTGGCATTCGGTGGAAGGTGAAATTGGAACGGGAGGGTCGCTGAAATGCAGCATCAACGGGTTCGTTACAAACGCAAAGCTCTATCATGACGGAAAGACTTTAGCTCTATTCAATGACGTAAGCTTTTAGAACTAAGAATTCGTCAAATTGCCTTTTGTATTTCTCAGGACGGCAAGTTGGAGTTCAAACTGCCTCAAACCAAATTTTCAACTGATGATGGCGATTCGGTGCTTGGTTTTGGTAATGTAGCCCTGGCGCCAATGCCAGGAATACTAGACAAAATCCTTGTGAAAATTGGAGACAGTGTGAAAAAAGGGGAGCCGGTAGCAGTATTAATTGCAATGAAAATGGAGTTTATAGTTCGAGCGCATAAAGATCTGAAAGTGAGCGACATTCTACACAAAGTCGGTGATAATGTTCAAAAGGATACTGTTCTTGTGCAATTTGAAACAACGGAATAATTTTGGCAGCAACAGAAAGGCATTTTGTTAATAAAGTTTTACGTTTACCTCAGTTTCTTCCATTTTTTCCCTTAACTTGGCATTTTACAGTACAGCTGTAGTAGTTTGAGTATGATTATATAGTCTGGTATTATAGACATTGAGATTAAGGTGTTCGGAAACAATCCATTATATTCAATTGAGAAAAATGTAAAAAGAACACTCCTCAGTTTTATTGCTTAGATCTTTGGGGCGCTATTAACAAAAAGAGAGTTGCTTAAAATGTTATTTGTAGGGGTATTTTTGTGTCACCAAGGTACGGAAAGTACCTACGCGTTTGGACTGGCTGTCAAAACAGTGAACTTCACTGAAGTTATGATTCGTGTTCGATGAACAATACAATTTAGCATTTTTCAAGCGGAAACGTCGTCAAGACGTCTTTATATATAAACGGTAGAGACCATGGGCGGAAAAAACTGTAGAAACATTGAGTTATTGCATCCTGCATAGTCCAAATATTCTATTGGGCACTCTTAAATTTTGCGGGCAGGTAATGAAGAGTTATTTTACTAAATAAAAAAACAACGTTGACGTTGCCTGGTTTTGAAAGGCGATTGATGATTTGAATCAGCAACAAACTGGGCTTCATGTTTTTCCAAGTTTAGTAGTTGACATTTAGTTGATTCACTGGAATACGGCTCCAATGACACCAACTCGCCACTTCCTCCGAATCTCGAATCATAATGTAATTGTTGGGATTCGGTTTCTCAAATGCTCCATAGTTGGTCAGGTTTTATCCTTCATAACATTTGTGAAGTCTTTGTGGGTAGGTATTGATTGAAATATACTCCAGCTGCAGCATCAGAATTATTATTAGGTTAAATAAAACACTCGAACATATTTCTCGGAACTGTCGAAAGCCATATTTTCGCGATTACGAGAAACAAGTATAAGTGTGCACAACTATTGTGCAGATAAAGCGCATTTTTTAAACCAAATTAGCTTAGTAAATAGTTGCGTTATAACAACAATGGAAAAAGAATCAAGACCTTGGAGAAATTCTCAGAAATATTGCATTTTCCCTTTGTAGATAGATGCCTTTCTCCAACATTTTCGTGAGTCACTATTAAGTTTTCAGATCGCTAGTAGGATGTCTCCCTTTGAGAGTACCTACTCTCCTACACACCGTTCTGCAGATATTTGCACTGACAGTTTTGACATCACCAGTAGTTGTGTCTCCTTTTGAGTGAGATAGGTATGTTTCCTCCAGACGATTCATTTTGCCTTTGTGAGTACTGCCCTCCGACAAACCGTTTTGGAGAAGAAGGGCGGTAGTTGGTAGAAAACAGTTCCTTGAGTTGAGACCTTTAATTAGAATACCATGAAAGATAAAATCACTTCCTCCCCGTCATCCACGGATCTCGAAAAAGGAAAAGGAGTCGCGCAAGAGAGTTATAGAGAACCTTGGTCTTGTTTTTATGTTGTTACCACCTATCATTAATCTTTTAAATTTCCTTACCGCCTTTTCTAATAATGTTTCAGCATAGACGTTGAAAAGCACCGGTGACACTTCACTTCTCTTCAATCTTCACCTCTTCAATCTTCAGTTTCTTTCTCATTCACTCTGACCGCCACCTTCTGGTTTTTATAAAGCTCTCTCAACAGTCACTTTGTCAAATGCTTTCTTTGAATCTATGAAGCCTTTGACGTCCGTCATTTTTAGACAACCAATGGTGTCTCTTTTCTCTCGTCAACATTAGGAAACGGAATTTTGCCTGATGGTAGACAATGAAAAACGGTAGCTAGTCAATAACCCACGAAACTTCATCAGGCGCCCGTCTCTAAATATTTTAATTATTTTTGCAGCCTTCGAAAACTCCCGTCATTTAGAAGACGAGATTTGACCCGAGAATTACAATCAATAACGGATCTTAACTGGAGTACCAAATATTAGAATTTCAACTCTGCCAATTTTCATTATTTCATTCATTATTTCATTAAGTAATAATGATTGCCGGTAGCTAATCAGATATGTTGCAGCATGTGTCTGGTATCAAATGAAGCGCGCTTAATTACCATAAATTTTAAGCTTTTTTCCAGATTTTTGGGATAACAATTAACCGATCAATTAATTAAACATGTTTTAATTTTTGAACGTTATCACCCAAGTTCGCTGAGCTTTTTGGGAAACCCAGCGTTCCCTTCCTGACAGTGCCGAAATTTATAAAAGGGACGAATATAATTTACAGGGGATCCTTTTGCTTGTGCTTCAGGATAACGTGTGTATTTAGGCGTGTACCAAATAATTTTACATATTACAAAATAAAGCTTTTGTGAATATTTCTCTTGTTCACAGCTTATTCGGCAAAGATCACACGATAAACTACGTGACTATTTCACATAGTAGTGGCATACCACATATATTTATGCATTTATGGTCTATTCTCCTAGATCGAAAATTTACATTTTAAATATGTTTGACGTGAACCACACATCTACATAATATAAGCCCGTTAAAATTCTACACCAAACATCCATTATTTTATTTAAATACAAAACGCGATTCTTCTTATTAAACAATTAAACATTATTATCCGTGTGATGGTATTGAGTGCGGTGATCTAGTCTTACCCCTTTGAGCCCATTAATACAAGCAAATAGGAAAAACATGCAAATTATAAGATCTTCAAGATTATTTATTGCATGCTCTAGTGTAAACTAAATTACTTAAATTTAGAAGGTGCCGAATAAACTATTGTCGAGACTATTGTAGTTCAGGTGAAGATGAAGCTACTCGTAGTATTCACTTTATTCGTTGCAGTCTACACGAAAAAGGTAGGTATATCTAGATTCTAGATGAAATAAAATTGCCATTACCTTACCTCTTTCGTAGCTATCACCCGAAGTTATAAAGGTATGGGAGGGTATAGTTGCACCATTATACGATGATTGTGTCAAAATAACTAACGTAGATCCAGAAATACCAAAAACTATGTTTGAACTGGAGGATTTACCAAACGCAGATTCCTTCATTTGCTACATGAAATGCATCTATGATAAGTTGTCATTTTTGAAACCGAATGGCGAACTGGATCAAGACCAAATGCTAAAAGTCATCTATACGTTAAAACTAGAGGAACTCCAAAAATGTATTGCTGACACGCCAAAGTCAACAGATTTGTGCAAGAACACGCATGATATCGCCGCCTGTATTATACATCGTGTTGAAAATGATTAGAACTATGTCTGATTCGCTCTGTACAATACTAGATACCTATACATGTAATCGAATATCAATCAATTTATGTAGATATGTAGGGTAATATATGAGACAATCCTTTCAGTCATCAGCAGCTTGCAATCACTTTTATTTAGTAGTGTCACAGATTTATTGTAGTTAATCTGTGGTAGAGTAAATGGTGTTATCCTTTTCGATACTGTTATTTCCTTTTTAAAATTTTAAAACCAATAAAAAGAGTTTAGTACGATTACGCACCCCCTCCGAGGAAGTATGAAATTGATCTTAAGAGTTACTGATGTATATGATAATAATAATAATAATAATAATAAACTTTATTCGTGTAGTATTATCTGCTATACCTACTATAAACGCCAAAGGATTAAATTAGAATCCACCCTACGGTAAATTACAGTTAATTAATTTGACTTTGTTGGCGGTTCAACGCACATTTCCTAACGGTTCTCCTAAAACAGCCAACTTCCCACTACTTTACTTTTTCAATTGACACCCATCTCATGACGCTAACCTTTTTCACCAATAAACTAATTTTATTTATCCAATCAGATTACTTGGCTGTCAAATCGACTCAACGTGGAATAATTTCTAGGCGTAACGTAAGCGCCGTAATAGCACAGATTTAAGTATATTTAAATCTGTGGTAATAGATTGCACGAAATTCATCGCTCAGCTTTCAAGGTCAATCGTGTGTAATGTGTGCGCCATTTTTTCATTTTTAATTGAAAGTTAGAACGGAAAGCTGTATAACTGCGGTATATAAAACAATCGTTAACCGAACCTGTGCCGCTAGTTTTTGAGTTATTGTCGTGGGCGCTTTAATTCTGAACTGCAATTTCTAATAAAACCAGTAATAAGACGCATTTATTATGCGACAAGATGAACTTCGTCGTGTAATGAAAATTAATGGAAGGCGGATTTATGTTCAAGTTTCAAGTTTGTAAATCAAAACTGCCCACCTCTCTTGTGTATACAGGGGTGTTAATAGATCTACATTAAATCACATCTGGTAAAAAGTTTAAAGACAATTAATTCGTGCGTTTGCTACATGTTAAACCCTAAGTTATAAGGAAATTGTTTTGACATCCTCCTAATGCGGAACCACGATCGTATGCGGAACATTGGTCAATTAATCCAATGAACAAAAAGCTGAATCCCAGTTTGTTCCGGATTCTAATAAATTGTTAGACAACTTTCGAGATCAAGGTCATTTTATTTCAAAGGTTACTTGGTAACTATGTGGGCGGAAGCGGGAGGGACGGAATGTATACGTCATCGAGAATTCAGACATTGACGTTCGACGTTGTTTGTAGTCGCGCGGGTGCTTATTTTTCTTGAGTTATAGTTTATTTGTTTAAAATTTGTTGAATTTTGAAGTGCATAAGGACATGTATTAGCTGTAGATACCTGTTTGGTGCTATAATAAAGACATTTAGTTTGTGAATTTTGTGGAATTTCATAGCCGTGATTGAAAGGTTAGTTCATCAATTATGCACTTTTGTATGTTATAATTAAGTATTTTTTTAGATGAGTGGCGGTAACACTAAAATTCTTCATCCTGGTGTAAACAAAATCTCGGTTTTTACGTTTCCCAAAGACCCTACCGTTCTTAAAGAATGGGTAAGAAAATGGTGCACATCCGGCAGCAAACTAAAATGTGCTGCGCCCTCATTGGTCAAAACGGCCAACCGATGAAAGCGTAGCGTCCCTGGCCGCAAACGTTTAAAAGCAGAACCACGAACTCTGCAAAGTGCAACGCAATTTCTGCTTCGACTGCACTTCAAGAAACAAAAAGCTCTTCACCTGCAGAACCAGGTCGCCTTGCCAGCTCGACCTCGCGCCACACTCCATCAGTCAAAAGACCTGCATCTGGGCTCACTCCAACGACAGAGCTCACCGTGTGCACCTCGGTTACCATTTTGTACATACCATAAATATACATATTCCATAAAACGCAACTGCATTTTATTTGGCGTCATCCGCTAAGGAATGTTTAGAGTTTTAATTCCCAAAGCCTATGTATTAATACATACGGGTGGTTCCTATTTTGTAGAACGCGGAATTTCATCCATTTCCACCTCTAAAATGAATTTGATTACATTTTCACAAGTCCTCGTGCAATGTTTTCAAAGATGGAAGTCGATAAACTTCCAAGATTTCCAATATAAGATCCACCCTTATATACATATACCCATATAAATCCAAAAATATACTGCAGAAACTAAATTTTTTACCCCTTTTATTAGCATTGTAACCTATGAGCAATTTTAAATGTGTATTCTGGATGACGTTTTCCCGCCTTCAAAATGCAAGCATTCTATTGGTTTAGAGTTACGAGACAACCTTTCTAATAAAACAACCTTCTTTCGAGATTCCCTTTCGACGAGCAGTCAAGTTTACCAGGAAAGTGCGATTATATTGCACAACGTCACACCATTGAATTTATAACTATTATAAATTCAATGGTCACACCATCCAATTATCTGAATTTCACTTTGAACATTGATAAATGTAAGCCATTTTGAAGTCGATAGTTTTGAGAATTTTGTATAAAAGATTTTTTTTATATCGCTGTGAATTTAATTTTGATTATGTTTCGTTATTTTCCTAGATCGAGGATTTACAATTTAAATATGTTGATGTGAACCACGTACGCACGTACATCAATATATCAATTATGTTATTTAAATACAATACCTGAGATGTCTTGAATGAGAACCCTTTCAAGCAAATGGGAAAAAATGCAAATCATAAGCCGTATAAGATAATTTATATCGTTGTAAGTGCGTTTACAATTAGTTTTATTTAGACGATAACCAATAAAAAAATGCAGCTCATCATGAAGTTGTTCTTCTTATACCTCTCCCTCTTTGGAGTGCACACGAAGAAGGTACTTAGGTAGATTAAATTACAGTTGATTTTTAAGGCATGTTTGTAGCTAACGCCAGAAGTTATAAAAGTATGGGAGGGTGTAGTCGCACCTTATTTCGACGATTGTGTCAAAATGACGAACGTTGATCCAGAGATACCAAGAACTATGTTTGAGCTGGAGGATTTGCCAACCGCAGAATCTTTCGCTTGTTACATGAAATGCATTTTCGAAAAAATGTCATTTTTCAACTCGAATAACGAACTGGATCAAGACCAAATGCTAAAATCGATTTATATGTTAAAACCAGGAGAACTCCAGAGATGCATGGCTGAATCAGCAAACCAAACAAATGTATGCAAGAAAACACACGATATCAGCGCCTGTATTATACATCGCGTTGAAAATGATTAAGATATTTTCTATGCGTTTAAATTATGGTTTCGTTTTAGTACTATATTTCTTTAATGTCATAGTATATAGATCTGAGAAACTTTCTTTTCAAATGCTAATTCAGTACTCTGATGTAGTTACCTAGAATTATAATAAATAATTGTTTTTTCCAGCATATATTGCCTTTTGAACAAACAAGTTGTAAATCAGCATATGCATGATTAAAGCGCATTTTTGGTAATACAGGTCAGTATTTGATTAGCGAAGTTTAAAATTATCGATCTCACGAGTAATTTTGGCTGCGTTAAATAATTTAATTTTATTTAATTTCAATTGAGTGTACGTCTTTATTTTGTAAAACAAATCACAAAGTAAATACAATTTTTATACTGGTAGCGCTATCTAACGGTAAAATTATAGCACCTCCGAATACCATATCGAAATTATTTTCTTAAATTATCGATCTCACAAGTAATCTAACTCAAAATAGACTAGAGCCTGCACATCTACACTATAGCAGAAAGCTTTTAGTGAAAATGTGAAGTCTCTAGCTATTGTAGTTGCGGAGATCTGACCCGGACAGCCGGCCGGCCAGCCATAACGAATATAATAGCGTATTTTTTTCAAAAATGCGCTAAAAATATATTACGGCAAATCTTATGACGCCGACGGACGGATAAATAAATAAATTTTCTTGTATCATAACAATTTGTTGAATGAAAATAAGTATTTTGTTTTGCTGGCAACAATTACTCAAATTACTTACTTTTGCATTCAATGTTTTCATCAGTGAGCGATTATGATTGGGATAGTGAGAAATACGCTACATACGGAACAAAATACCTTTAAGTATTTTCTGCTTACTTTCAATAAAATATGTTTTACACACTCTATTAAAGAGAACCGATCGTCATTTTTATACAAATCAAGAAAAATTACAGTACCTTTACATATAGTGCTCCCTGGACACGATGGTTTTCTTACAGTACAAAATTGTACTTCCCTTATTCGAGTGAGAATGGATAATATAGGATGGATCTCCTTAAATACGACTGCCCGGGCTTTTCTGGGTTTCCTGCTCCCTTTTCGTGTGCAAATAATCGGGTAATGAACTTCTATTAAAGTCTGCTACTAAACCGCAGTCTGCTCTCACAATGTAAGTTATTGTTATGGCGCAAAAAACAATTTATGACTTGTAATTTCTTTTATGATAGTCTCTTCTGAGCTAAGTCCCCAAAACATTCGTGCGTTTTTTCAAATTCGACCACACGCAACCTTTCGAACGTGGACACAACAAAACAGTCACAACACTTTTCTCACAAAATGTTTGAAAATATTTGAAATTTTAAGATCCTTTGTGTGTCAACGGTTTTCGGATATAAATTCTTTTCAAAAATTACTACCCCTAATTGTTTATCCCTGCCCTATTATAGCTAGAAATGGTCGCTGGATTCCACGATTCTGCCTGGATGGTCGTCCGCGTAGACAGTCAGGGGGGGTGTCTCGTGTCTTCGGCATGTCCCGTACGTACAGAGAGAACAGCAACCATTGGGGTACTCCGGACGTTGCTTAGCGCTCACGCAATTTGCATCCCTTCAATGTATTTGAGGTATAATGCAACAATCTGGACCGTGGGTAAGGGGACTAAGGGGAGACCTGATTCCGATTATTTTCCACCCACAATCCACAGCAGCACGTTGTGCGTAACATTAAAATTTGGGATTATAAAAATAAGCCCATTGAAAACTGATTAAACTTCCAGAAAACATCAACCCCACCCACAACAATATAAATAAACTGTACATAAAACACACACACAAGATATCTGTACTTGATTTGCCGGTGAGTCGTTAGTACTTATACAATTTAGTAGGTTATTACATTGACAAAACTGTACATTACTAACAATACAACAGCTTCCAAGCAATCAACTAAAAAAAGGTGCATCCAAATTCTTCAAAACGTAATCTCTCAAGCGTAATCTTAAGTACGAGATGGTTTCAATTAACCACGGGGTTCAGCCCCCAATTCGACATGCACTAGAATCCGCAACGTTCTGTTAACAACAATTTTAAGTGAAGCTTCCTAATCTCGGCCAATAGTGCAAAGTTCGTCACCTGCGTGTGATCGAAACCAACAAAAACAAAACCTAGCTGAAATATACGGTCGTTCGCCGAATCTACAGACAACAAGAACGGCTTGACTGACTCGACAATCCCCAATCCGTTTTCTGCAATCCAACCAAATGGATGTCCCAATATCTAACCAATTTCACATTATGCAACAACTTTCAAGTGCCAACCAAATTAATAAATTACCATCTTAGAGGTATATTGCATCCAACCGTCATAGCGTCTCTCCTCGGCTGGGCCCTGCAGCCACCTCAGATCACCGCTTCCGCTACTTTGGCAATCGTCAACAGCAGGGTGATCGGGCGGTAGTTCTGTGGGAACGTCGTGAACTGGACCGGTTTCTGTAACATAATTATGTCGGCACGTTTCCACCGAGATGGAAAGTGCCGCAGTCTGAGTATCGTGTTAGAAATAAAAGCGAGAAATCTTGCGGCATGTTGATGGAGTACCTTGAACACCTTGTTCCGAATTCCGTCCGGTTCTGGCGCCCTTCTCGGGTTGGTCTTTTTGATGGCGTCGGAAAATTCTTCTTCGGTCGTACGGTTGGCCACCCCGCTTATTTGTCGACGCAGGGATCTCTCTGACCCTTCGGTTGCCGGTGTCGATAAAGTCTAGATCCGCGCTTTTTAGCAGTTGGGAAAAAACTGACGTTCTACATACTCCGTCGGCCTAATCGGCGTCCGTATACACCAGTCCTCCGACTCAAGAATATCGCAGGCGGTTTTCCCAGGACTCATTTCTGAAGTCGCGGACGGTGGTTTTGAAGTCTTTGGGACTCGGCTCCGTCTAACGGATCCCATGAACGCTAGAAGCGCGCTCTGGATCAGTTCGAGTTCTGAATTAGGCGACGGGTCAAAAAGCTTTTGAAAGCGCGAAGTTAAATATTAAGTCACGCCCCAGGAGTCTGTAGTCGGTCCGTGCGTTCCAAATCGTATTCATGTCAAGGGGGGCGGAACCAAACCCATTCTACATCGGAGCGGCGACGAAAAAGCATCTAGAAATCCTCGTGCACAAACACTCGATGTATTTATGAACGTTTTAGTTTAATCTCGTTGTAGGTTTTGCAGCTTTCTGTCGTATCTCCATTTTTTGTTGTTTGCCTCGTCGTATACTTATTGGAGATTTCATACTCAAGCGATACTTAATTTTGTGTAATTATGTAATAGCGATTTATCCACTTACTTGCGGTTTGCATTAAGTTGGTGTCTTTGTGGACCCCACTTGCTTGTTAAGTTTTAGAGCTGCGCCTGAAATTTCTTAATATATGAACGTATTGCAGTTCGCTTTATTTTTATTGAACAGGATAATACAATTGATTTTTTTTAGCACCTGACGGTCACCCATTGTACATTGAATTTAGTTCAGGTACCTATAAATAAAGTTGAATATTTCCGATCAATCCAAACTGTGTTCTTGTGAATGAATGTGGTTTAGTCATTTACTTTACAGGATTGTTTCACTTCAAACCTCCATTTATTAGTATCTCTGTTTATGCATTTTAAAACAATGCTGGTATGTTATTTTCTTGCAGTAACGGCATGCCATAAAGCAAATAAGTATCGTTTCGTAATTGAATAAAGATTATTGAGTTATTATTATTTATCCCTTTACCATTTCCTTAAGAGGTCAGAAGATGTACTATTCAGCGCGCATTACAGATTTTTTTATTACCTAACAAGAATATGTATAGGTATAATAATAATATTTAAATATAATTATTATAATTATAATATTTATAAGATGTATGAAAAATAGTTAGAGGTAAGATAGAGTAGAAGAATTATTTTGTAAGATCCGTTACATCTCAGAGGGCGGTTTTATGGGAGAATACTCCAGGTAACGAATATACCTTGTGATGAATGTTATAGGAGTAATAATATTCCAGAGTGGCCTTCTCCAATTAATATTGCAGTTCCCGAAATTTGTAAAGTTTAGGAGTCAAGTTGGATAGACATCGTTAGGGAAAAGATCTGTTTGTAAGTTTATATTTTACCATTGACGAAATGGTGCCGTCTGTTGCATAACGAAGTAATTGTAAAACTTATTGACATTACGTCACTGGTAATTAAACATGTTTTTATTGATGTAATTAGGAAACTAAATTAATGGGAATCATTCTATGGTATTTCCACCCATCGGTTACGATTAACATCACCCAGTTTAGAGACTAATTTGTATGTCTCAATCTTTATCCGCGTGCGAATGTTGACTATTTTGGCTTTAGTTACAACATAAGTGTAAAGTAATAAATATTCCTAATGTTTGAATTGGATACGTGCAAATCGGTTTACTTACAATAGTGAGAATTTATTTAGAGCTAGCAGACAAATGAGAAAACAATTCAATATATTCTTGAGACTTTTTAAAATTATCACCATGGCCATTTGGTTTAAAACTAGGTCCATTGTGTAGAAATGGTTTATAAAGGCTTGCGCCGTAACTGTATGAACAACTTGGGTGAAGATGAAGCTATTATTATTATGTTTTCTTTTCATTGCGGTACATGGAAAAAAGGTAACTATGGTTAGGTAAGTACACCCAAATTTTTTAATTGACTTTTTTTAGCTACCACCGGAAATTACAAATGCTTGGATGAGAATAGTGACGCCTATTTACGATGACTGTGTGAAAATAACGAACGTACTTCCCGAAATTCCAAAAACGATGTTTGAACAGGACGAGTTACCGAAAGATAAATCCTTCGCTTGTTACATGAAATGCGTTTATGAAAAACTGTCGTTTCTAAAGTCAAATAACGAATTTGATAAAGAGGAGATGGTAAAGGAAATTTATATGTTAACTCCAGCGATGGCGCAATTATGTGTTGACGAATCAGCCATGGAACCAGATATGTGCAAGAAAATAAATATTATAGTCGGGTGTATTGCTAGAGAAGTAGTATAAGTATTTAGATACCATATAAAATATGTAGATCTCGGTATGATTAATAAACCATAGACACACGCTCCTTGTTTTCTTATTGACACTCATTTGACTTCTGCACGTAGCTGGTCAGTTTGACCCAAGTGGTGAAATACAGTCGTGTACCTACCTACTCGTCGCAAAAATATTTTTATTTCATACTATCTAGTAATCGCCGCTTTCCCAGACTGATTTGAGTCTGGTAAATCGTAAATTTTTACCAGACTGGAAATTTTGCCTAGCAACCGCAACTGACATCCATCTAAACGTATGGATTGATATTTGTCAAACTACTGTCAGATCAAACAAATCAAGTGATCGGCTTTTGCTTTTATTTTAATGTGTACCTACAACATTCTAATCAAAATGGTATTTTAATAGAAATAGAGCAGTATGAAATAATAGTACATTATATATCAAGGTAGAGAAGTCCACTATTATTGCCTGAGCACCAAGATTACATCTCGAGGCGCTTGCGCCGAGGGGGGTAAGGGGCGAAGGCAATAATAGACTTCTCTACCGTGGTATATATACTATTTTTTTCACTACTAGCACTTGAAATCCTCTAAATTAACATATTATATTGATAAGGGAGTTAACGGTTGGACAGAATTGTTTGTTTCTTAATTTAACATGTCAATCAAGTACGTGGAAGTACAAGTCAAACAGGCCGTATTTTGTTCTGTCATTGAGATTTTTCAAAGAGTAATTTCGTTCGAATTTTTTCAAAATGTGATAATTTTAGGCATGAATTTCTCTGGAAATTGCGAATGGTGGCAATTATTCGTTTTAGAGAACTTGTCTAAACGTTCATTGAGCGAAATTTCGGGTTGTGTTTTCTAAAAGTGACAGCGTGACAGTTCTCATTATTGACTACTAGTTAATAATAAAAAATTATTAACCACTTTGAACAAATGCCGAGAAAGCCTACTTTACAAGTGGAAAAAAGGTTAATAATCATGTCATCAGACGCTAGTAGTGAAAAAAATGTTTTACATTATTTGTATGTCAAATCAGTTTACGTTACTCGTTTCGAAATTCCTGCCTCAGCTATACGCTTCGGCAGTAAACATCTCACTCGTTAACGTAAACCTTGATTTACCATACTCATATGTAAATAACTATTGCAGAAGCGCGCCCTTATATTCCCAGTAATTATACAGGAAATACAGTAAATCTTCCGCCTCCAACGTAAATTGCTTAAAAACCGCGTATGTCATTTTTAGATCTACCATTGAAACAACTCTCAAATTTATTACCTACTTATTTACGGTTGTTATTTGCTTTATGTAGTACATGTGATGTAAACAGAATTATCGTTACCATTTCATGTATATTTAAATAGATTTTATTGCCCAAAGAAATTATAATCGTATCAAATTTTCCTTCATTAACATTTGGTTTGTATTCTAGCGTCTTTTTTTTTGGTATACTATAGAATTTTTATTTTGAGGAATGATTTAACATTAATTCATAATATTCTGAAAAATGGGTGTTTTTCCACTTTTTCCAGCCCCCTCGTTTAATGCCATAATTAATCCTTTATTAATATGGTCCAATTAAAAAGTGATTTGTCATCTTTCACATTCACGTACACCAAATCGATGGAGTTGTTACGTTCACTTTGGGCAAACGTAACAAAATTGCATGGATGATAGTCCTGCGAAAGGATGGTTCATTGCAACCGGTTACAATACGGAATTTCCTGCACCCGATGACCTTTTTGTAATTGTAAAAACGAATGTTTTGCCATCGTTGGAAAATTAGGCGTTCTGTGGATGCTTCGGTGAACATTGGGACAATAGTGCTCAAATTGTTGAAGAAGACGAAGAAAAGAATGGTAATGTCGTTGACAAAGTGAATGAAGAATTGTAAAATATTGAAATGATTAAATCATGAACATTTTATGCTTATGTATAGTGTGTACCTACGTGTAGGTATATATCTATATTTTTGTATGTATAATTGTACATATTTTTTTTCTGTTTTAGTCCACTAAACTAGTTTTGGAGCATTGCAATTTGATAAGGGGTGGTTTTTAAAGGTTCAAAACAAAATGCAATTTGGAATATTTTAAGCAATAACATCTTTAAATTAAAGCTAGGTGATAAATAGGTAATTAATTTTATGAGGGTACATACATTTTTTAACTTAAAGAACAAAAGGGGTTGATTTTTAAGGGTTGAAATATTCTGAAATAGTGTTCCAAAACATTTAACAATCAATTCATCTGAACAAAATTTGGAATGTAAGTATAGTTTTGAAGGGCTTGACAAGAAGGCGTAGTATTTACCCCTAAAACGTTTTTTTTTAAATATTTGGTTTGAGCTAGGAAGCTGTTCTGCCCACAATTGGGCACATTTTTTATTACTATTTTCTTTACTGCGGTTACTATAATAATTTTACGATTATGACGACAAAAGTTCAACCGCCTTCTTTGGTTTCCCGGGAAACAAACCATTATAGTGACTTTTTTCTTTACACTAGCATGGTAGATAAAATGTACGAGCACGCTCGATTAGTTCATTCGTATTTTTTCAGCCTGTGGAAATGACACGTATGTTAATTCACTCGCAGCTCAAACTTGCGTTTAGTGTCTAGACCTAATATCTTGAGTTGAGACCGCACGTACCAACATCTCGTTGTCTAAGACTGAATGAATCCAAAACATGTCCTTCTCTATCCGGTTCTTAATTTGTTTTAACTAATTAACGCCTATCTTTAATCGTTTATTCGCTATTTTTGTTCCCGGCCGCTCACTTTTGTTATCAAACGGTACCTATAATAGTACCTACATAATGGGGTCATCCCGCCTTCATTTTTTATTTTTAATCCACAAAGTACATTAAAAATAAAAAGACCCGTGTGTCCTCAATTTTTATTTGCGAGTAAAATAAACCCAAAATAAATTATTGAAAAGCTGTGTTTTTAGTCCGAATTTGAAACGCTTCAGACTAAATACGTCACAAACCTACAACCAATCACGTAGAAGTGAGCTGGCAACCTTACGCGAGGGTCTGACGTTTGTCACATTTGACGTTTTGACAGGGATGTTTAACTGCATCACAGCCGTCTATAATTACAAGCCGTGCTGAGAATTATGGCAACACTGCATGGTAGGCCGATTTCCTAATTCAACTTGACAGATTTCAGGTGTATTTTATACGTGTTTTGGGTGTAATATTCCTATTTACCTGTTTTAACAGAGCGAGAATGCGACAATTTGTGTTACTCCGTATGGAATGAACAGAAATTATTATTCAGGTAAGTTGCTAAACGAAATATATGGATTTGTTGTCTTAACCTCTAAAGCAGGCTACTTGTTACTGGACCCTTTACAAGCAAGTTCAAAGTACCTGTACAAGCTCAAATATGACCTACACACTACGTGGTATAAGTACGGTAAGTGTTTATCGTGAAAAAATGCAATTACTTTGTATTTCAGGTATTCTAGCACGGACATGTCAAATCGATTTTCTGAAGGAACCTTTCAACTTATTCCCAAGAGTTCATGGTACGGGAATTTGAAGTCTACGGGGCTCCCCTCTTTAAAAGCTTCGTACCTAGACCCACTGGAGTAGCGACGGGCTTAAAATCTGCCATTCTGAATCACACCTGGTGGTTGATAAAACCTGGCTGATGCACAGCGATTTACTATCCTTTTGCCGAAATTAGGTGCTCAAGCGTGTGCTTCACCTCCACCTCTTTCGACAGAAGTTCACCAATTTCGGAGATCTCGATGGAAAACACATTATGATGCAGTTACCAATTTACAGCGTTCCGAATTTTAAAGTCAAAAAATGTTATTATCCATTTTTGTAAATAAATAATATATATGCACAATTGTAAGCTGCCTAAGTATCTTTCTTCTACATTAAAACCGCCAAGGCGAAACACAGGAGAGAGGAAAAATGCAATTTTGCAAGAGCAACAAGACGCCATTAAAACTTACATCGGCCCACCGATTGACTTTCGAACAACGTTGCCAAACTTCTCAGCATGGCTTGTAATTATAGACGGCTGTGACTGCATCTAGCACGAAAGTGACAAGTGCCTGTGACAGATGACGCAAGTTATAAATGCCATTCTCCTGCAATATTGCCAAGTCGTTATGTCATCTGAATGGTTCTAATAGGAACTGATTGGTCGGGCTTATTACGTCACAGAGCCCGCCACAATCATATCGTTTTGAATAAACCTTTAAAACCGCACATGTTCATTATTTTTTTGCTGATCAGCCTCTATTTTTAAATAAACTTTTACTGTCCAAAAAAGTGTTTTATGGTTTCAGGTACACGCTTATTAAATTAGAACTGCGGAATTCAACTATACTGTAAACCCCCATTATATGCAACATTAAAGTGCTTCATATCAAGTAGCATCATTTTTTATTACATAATATAACTCCGTCAATATAAGTATTTAACAGGCCGTTTGAGGGAATAATGAAATGATGATCCATTATGCCCTCTCATTATGCCCTCGGGCGTAATAGACTGCTTTATATATCTCATATGACAGATATAATTGGCATATAATAGGCCCACATTCTCAGCCCAGCAATTAAAATACTAGGATTTATAATTCGTATACTAAAGATTTCGTGAACATTTTCACTTTAAAATTATTATACTTTACCTTGGTTCGCGCAACATTAGAATATTGGGCAATTGTCGCTGATCTCCGTGTGAAAAAATCCCTCTAGAAAAAAGCGAAAGAAAATTTCTTGTTTCTATCATTTAAATCAGATGGAATGTATCCTTCTCAAGGCTGCAATCATGAGCGAGGATTCAATATAACCACTTTGTGTGTTGGTAGCCAATGACTAAATATTCTGACCTTTTTGACGAATTTAATAATTAAACGGTCAAAACATTTTATTTTTGACGGATTCACAAACCGTATTATACTAAACCATTTCACCAATACAAAGACATATAGAAGCCTTCTCACAATACATGAAAATAGTATAATAAAATACTGATTAAGTGGCCAATCACTGTAGACCTTACCTTTGAATATAAAATGTTATATTCAAAGACCTTACCCAATGGCTTATGTTGCTAATATCACCGTGCATTTTATCCTTCTGATGTGAACCACATTTGCATCGAAACTTTGTCCTGAATTGTGTATGCAATTCGCCTAGGGCATGTTAATGAAAATTCTGTATTAAAAAGCTTGTCTTGATGCTTCAAACCGGAAGCATAGATTAAATTAGTTATAGAACTTTTTACCCTAATTCCAAAATTTCGTATTACGGTTAAACCTATCTGATAGATTATTTGCTATGTGAATATATGTTTCCATAGAAATAAATTGCCGGTACCGTATAAGGTGCCAGTTTTAATTTGGTCACGAAATGTGGTTTTCTTTGATTTTCCCCTTATAGGTTACATCTTCATGTCATTTGCAACCAAGGTAAGTAGGAATAACCCACAATGCTAATGAGTAAGCATTTCAAAGAGAACTTATTTTGATACAATAATTTGGTACTTCAGAGCACTTAAGTTAATGGCGGATTTAGATCGTAATTGTTGACGTTAACACGATAAAATTGTCGAATAATGTTTAAATTTAAATAAAAATTACATTTTATCAACTAACTTTAGATTTCCCATTTAAATAATGTCTTCGATTTACAAACAAAATCTCTTACTCAACCAACCAACAAGGATTCAAATGGCTGCTATCCAGTACACACTTTACGTTATACATTATATAAGAATATTGTAACATGTTTATAAAAGTGTGAAGATTCATGTTTAACCAAATTATGCAGATTAACAGAATCCATATCTGACCTTTGATTTTATCACATATCTGTGATTATATAATTGCGTAACTCGCGAGATTTGGAATATTGTTAGACCTAATAAGAAGAAACGTAATTACGATGGGCCAGAATACAGTGCTGTCATGTTGACAGCTTCATAGAGCCAAAAAAGTGATGATATAACCATATTAATTTGCTATTCGTGCCTGTCTTTATGCGTATCTATCAAAAGAAACCTCTTCGCAATTGATTAAAAATTATAATCTTCTGCACGAATTCCTTACATGACTACCGCAAATTTTTTCTACCTACCGTTCTATATAAGCAACCCTGTATGTCTGCGTTCCAAAACTGCGCTATAAGCAATGAGAGTGTGGGTACTACTTACTATTCTGGTTGTCGCCAGTGTGGCGAAGAAGGTAACATTTACCAATTATACTTGGTGCACTAGAGTTTCTAATTGTAGCTACCCGCTGACGCCATATCCGCGTGGGGTGCCTTAATGATGCCACACACTCCAAAGTGTATGGAAAAATCAAACGCCAATCCGCATTCAATACAAAATATGTTGAAGGACGTTGATCTACCAAACGACAAGGCATTCGTCGACTTTCTCAAATGTCTTTATCATGAAATGGGATTTTTAACGGCTAACGGGGAAGTAGACATTACTAAAATTATAGCGGAGAATATCTTCGTGTCGAAGGAACTAGGCAAAGCTTGCGAAAAGGAAACCGAAACAGAAAAAGGTTCTAATCGAAAAATTTATGTACTAACAATAGTTATTTACGTTATAAGTCCGGTAGGTTACTTGTAACAGTACGAGTTAGACATTATGGACGAGGCGACGTCAGGTGCCGAGTCAAGAATGTCTTAAACGAGTACTGTTACAAGTACTACCGGACGTATATCGTAACGTATTTTATTTCATACTGTAAGTCTGTTTTGTATCATTATTTCATTTCAAAGATTACAAAATTTCATTATATTGTAAAAATCGCATTACCTTGTTTCTGTGGCAACGGCCGTTGCTATAGTTTGTAGTTTGTTGACATTGAATTTTTTTCACTGAAAAATGGACGCTATAAACGTTGTGGGATGTTCCACTGTTCCCGATACAATCCTGTCGAAATCTCATGAAGCAACCGAAAAGTTGGTTCCTAAGAAGTCGGCCGCAAGGTATGAAAAAGAGTACTAAGTGGTTTGCCAATTGAGGAACGAACATGGGGCGAAACAAGTAGAGGAAAACGTCATGTTGGCATACTGTTTGGATGCAGTAAGTTTTTGAATTGAGATTTTTTTGCCTGGGTTTCGGTGTTAAAGCGTCATGGGGCATGGAAAAGCTCATCGACGGCAGAAAAATATACATCGAAGGCTCGGTAGAAGGAAAAGTTAAGATTGACCGTATGATACAACTGATACAAGGCGGCGAAAATTTCATTGAAGTTCTACAGCAGAAGGGATCAAACATTACTAACTCGACATCCAGTAATAACCCAGGCGTTAGTGTTGAGGGCAATACAAATTGTTTCATTACAATCAATGTTAATGTTTGAAATAAAGAATTACAGCCAAATTTATGTTGGGGTTTTTAATTAATTGTGTGAAGATGTCAAATTTGATGTAAACAAGTAACAGTCCGGTAAGTGTTGCTTAGCGACACTTACCGGCTCTGATGCTGTAATAACTCACCTACCGGACTCAAAATGATAGTGTAATCGAACATCTACCGGACAGTATGAAATAAAGTGTATTATGAATAGCGTTGCTACCCGTTAACAACAAGTTATTTGTATTTCTCAAATTAAAGATTTTCAGCTATCCTACGAGAAAACATTCTTGTGTAAATCATATTTTTCTCATATCCGAGATATAGTTGAGAAGTCGAAACGTACCTAGTGTGTAAGTTAAAAAATAATTTTGAGATGTTTCAATAATGTCACATGAACATTAGGTCTATAGGCTGTGCTGGTAGGTTCTGCAAAATAGATTTTTATTAAAACTTTTGGAACCTTCAGTAGCCCGCGGAGCGCCACCAGGAGTTGCTTCTTCTTGCTCCTACTCAAGGTCGGCGGAACGGTTTCAGAAGCCATAGATAAATTAGTTGGATATGGTCCAACGGTAACCCAGGGATCGGTTGAGTATTATATACGGCGGTCGGTCATTGGCGAATGGTCTACAACAGAATTACGGCACATGAAAAAAACAACTTCCCAAAGCAAAAAACTATGTATATTTACGGTGAAACCTAGGGTGAAACAAAAGAAAGCACCCCCCCCCCCCCCCATAATCGACGGAAGTGAAAGGAACACCTACCTTGAAAATCAAACGGTACGGTTAACGTATCTAAATTCAGAAGCACAATAATACCCATTGTGTCTGGATTCGGATCATCGTAAGGTCTGTGTTATCTTCGTGCACTACGGCGTCCTTGCAACGTTTTATACGAGTTTTCACATTGCTACCATAAAGCAACTTCTACTCGTTTTACTTCCTCCAGGCCTAACTTTTGTTTTATGGGCACTTGGTGGCTCTGTCCGGCCATAAGTTGTATGAAGAACAAAGTCATCAAATGGCTATGAAAATAACAATAAATGTGGAATAAAATGCTAGAAATTAAGGGTTTCAAACTTAGGACAGAGGGTAAGTAAAAGAGATTTCATAACTTTATTGAGGCGAAAACTTGGCGGGGATTTTTTATGCCGCAAAGCGAAACTGTTTGAGAGATTTCACACATTTTTATAGTGTTCAATACTTTATTATTATTTTTCACCATTTTTTTAGGTACTTCTGCCACTGAAGCCAAGTTCAATTAGACATCATTCATTAGAATCGGCCGAGTAGTTTGCTTTAGTCCGGTCAACATCAAAGGACAACAAGCAGCAACAGCGGAAGGTGAAAAACGGCGATTTTCACAGGCGAATATATCTACGACTCCGGTTCAACTCAACCGATTTCCATGAATCATTTTTCAATCTTTATCAGGAAGCATGTACCGTGTCATGAGTACACTCCGCTTTCTTTACCTTTTTTTGGTTTTTGAGATAATAATAATAATAATAATAATAATGACCTTTATTCACATATTATATACAAATGTAACAACACAAAAATGAAAAATAAGGCATAACGATATATCAAATATATAATAGTGAAAGGGTGAAGTTCAGACTAACTGGTCTGCTCTTCCACTTTACCCCAATATACACTTCATTTTTTTATGGCGAAATGAGTAATGTTTCTCTTAAATAAAACGGGTATACCTGCGTTTGTTAAAAAAATGTGAAAATGAAACTAATAATAATGTAGAAACACAAAAAAAAAACTTAAAGTGTTAAAAGAACTGGTTAACATTGGATTTGACTTCTATAAAGTAAAAGTCGCGTTTGTGTTTTAAAAGGCTTCAAGGAAAGATTTTTGATAAAAGCTGGCAACGAGTTGTATTTTTTTGCAATTTGATAAGAAAAACACCCTTCGAAAAGATGATACCTATGAGCTGGAATAGTCATAAGTCCTTTGTTACGTAAATTGAGATGGTGTACGTCTGTACGGAAAGTAATTTTGTTATAAAGATACTGTGGTTTATGAGTTAAAACGATTTGATGACACATATACAAAAAGTGAAGGGAACGGCGATTTTCCATATTCAACCACTTTATTTCAGACATCTTATGGGAGACATGATCAAATTTTCTCAAGCCGAAAATGAACCGTAGACAAGAATTTTGCACTCGTTGTAGTCTTTTCCTGCTGGTTCCATCCAAGCAAGGTCCATATACACAATCTGCATAATTAAAATGAGATAGAACTAGCACATTCATTAGTTTTACTTTGGTATCAAAGTTAAAGTTGTATCTGTGGATATACAAAGATTTTAGACTGCTGAAAGCGCACTGAATGCATAGGTTTATATGACTTTTAAAACGAAGATCGCTATGCATGATTAGTCCTAAGTTCTTGTGTTCCGTTTTTATTGGAATGACGTGATTGCCAACATTTAGATAAATCTGCTGCTGAACATTGTTTCGGTGGTGAGCCTTTCCGAACACCAGCGCTACAGGTTTAGACGGATTAATAATCAGGGAGTATTTTGTGGATGTCTCAAATAAGTTATTTAAATCTCTGGTAAGTTTATTTAAAGCAAGATCTACGTCAGAAGGTGGAAATGAGAGATATAGGTAATTGTGTATAATCTGCATATAGGTGATGTTTGCATGTATTTATGCAATTTGGTAAGTTAGCAGTGTATAGTGTAAAATAAAGGGCCGAGTATGGAGCCCTGTGGAACCCCCGAATAAATTTTCCTTTCTGACGACAGTGAGTCTTGAATTTTTACTCTTTGAGTTCTATCTGTTAAAAAGCTAGTTACTAATTCCAACGCGTCTTTACTAAAACCAAAAAAATGTAAGATTGAAATTAGCAATTCGTGGTCCAACATGTCAAATGCCTTAGAATAATCTACCACAACATTAACAGTGAGCATGTTGTTATCGGTTGCTGTAATGATATCGTCCACAATGCATGATAAAGCTGTAGAACAACTATATCCAGTCCTAAAACCCGACTGCATAAGCGGTAAAATGTCGTTTTCATCCAAAAATTTCCTGATTTGTATTTCCATTGCTCTTTCTAGCAATTTGGATAACACTGGTAGAATGCTTATAGGTCTGAGATCTTGTAATGTGCGAACATTTTTACTTTTAGGTAAAGGAATCACGTGTGCTACTTTCCAAGCATTAGGAGAATAGTTTGTCTCAAGGCAGCAATTAACCACATGCAGTAGATAAGGCGACAGAAAGGGCAGACAAACAGTAATCATTGAATTACTCACCCCGTCAGCGCCTACAGAGTTTGTCGTAATTTTTGAGAGTATCATAGCAATATCCGATTCACTAATGAGAGTGAAGCTAAAAGGATTTAAGTCCTTGAGTTTACAATTTGTATTATAAAAATTTAACAATTCTGGATCAGGTGAAATTTTATGAGCGGTAATAGAGTCACAAAAATGGTCATTAATAAGATCAGGGTCATTAAAGTCAGAAAGCAAATAATTTGTTTTGTTTGGGAAAATGTTCATGTCTCTCAGTACCTTCCATAAATCGTTTTTATTTTGCCCGGTCGCAAACGTGTGGAAATAGTGACGCTTAGATTGTCTAACAGCATTAGTGCATAAGTTACGAAGTCGCTTGTATTCATTCCAAGAGCTAGTATTTTTGTCATTTTTGAACTTCGACAGACTTTTATCTTTTGAATGCATAAGGGCTTGTATATAGTCTGTCAGCCAAGGTGTTTTTGGTCTAGTAAGTCGGACTTTCTTAATAGCATATTTATTAAATAGATATAAAAGGTTATCGCTTAAAAAACGTACTTTACATTCCACATTTCTTAAATTGAACAAACGATACCAAGGCAAGACCTGTAATTCTGCAACGAATTCATCATATTTAAAATGTTTAAAGTCGCGATATACTTTATATGTGCTTTGCTTCGTGAGATGGTTACATGATAACGTACACCAAACGAGTGAATGATCTGAAACCGCATCCATAGGCAAAACACCGCACTCCTTTAAAAGATCCGGATTAGAGAGGATAATAAAGTCAATAAGAGTGCCATTTTTTTCTGTCACCCTAGTAGGCTCTGTGATTACCTGCATACAACCATAGGTATTTAGCAAATCTAAAAACTTTAGAGATTGAGCGCTCTCATCCAATAAATTTATGTTAAAATCACCAACACATATTAGATCCTCGCAGGCAGGAACCATCAAAGAAAAGGTATCCTCCAACGTGTCGCAAAATTCTGGAAAATACAAACGGTTAGCTCTGTGTATAACTCCAACTGCAACACTCGACTATTACGAATTTTTAGCATTAACCACAGTTGCTCAAAGTAAATATTACTTTCTGTCTCAATTATTGTAAAATTTAGGGTATTTCTCACATAAATACCTAACCCACCTCCAACCCTCCCTTCGCGATCCTTCCTAACAAACCTATAGCCATCGATATTATAAGCATTATCACAGATATTTGAATTTAACCACGTCTCCGATAAAGCAATTATATGGTTATCTTGAGTCGCTACATAATCTTGAAAGAAGTCAAACCCAGTGTTCAGTGATCTGATGTTAAGGTGAGAGATTTTTAAAGACATCGGCTAAGATAAAGCTGTAAAAAAATAATGCAACATTAAAACATACACGATGACTCTACAAACATTTCAATTCAACGCAAATTTATTTTATAGATTACACGATGCAAGAAAACAACTTTTTATAAACAAGAAAAAACTAGTTATTATATTTGAATTAATAGAGATAAAGAAAGAAAAAGCGTTCGCTTTCAAAAAAGAAAATTAAAGGCCAAAAAAAAAACTTTTATCTTTAATAAACACCGCAGGAACGTTGGCTAAATGCCAGATGCACACGAGATTAGTTCGGATTTGCTGGAGACTCCTTTTTCAAATTGTCTATATCGGCCGCACAGTGTATTGGATGAACTTTGTCTTTCACCTTAGCGTAGATGTTACCATCACGAGACCAGCAATTACGGAAACCTAACATGTTTACTGCTTTAGATAACAGCAATTGTCTATTCTTTGTTAGGTCCTCTTTAATAGTAATTTTAGAACCTTTAAGAAGCTTACGGCTCATTATCACTTGACGTTTGGCGCTATGAGCGCGAATACTGTTCCAAGTTATCAACCCTCTGCATGAGAGTATTATTTACGGACTCCAACTCCGTTATTTTTTTATCATACTTGTTGATAATTAAATCAAACTTATTATTCGAAGTGTCAATACTTGCTTGTAGCGACTGTAAGTTATCCATCGCTGAGCTCGGAACTTGATTTACACATTGGCGTAGACCTCCAGAAGCACCTCTTTGATAATAAGAGAAAATTCTTCTTTCTGCGCCTTCGTAAACACCATGATGACACTTTTCAAAGTAGATTGTAAAAGCACAGGTTGTGAAGTACAAAGATTGCACAAGTTTGAGTTAAAGAACGGCTTTAAATGTTTATAAATTAATGTATGTACGGAGCCGCCAACAAATACGTTTACTCTACTCAACGCGCGCCATTGAAGATAGAACAACGTAAGTTTGGCATTCCTTGGCAGCCAATAATACTCAGACGGCTATTAGTTGCAGTGTGCGTAGTTTAGTCTGAGATAGTTTTGATCCCGCTTTGGACCACCATACTACCGCAGGTCAAGATAGGCCTAACTCCAGTGGTGTATAGCCAGAAAGAGAGGCGGTGATTTAGTCCCCATTTCCTCCCATTCCAGCTGATTTATAAGGCTTTTGGCAGCTTATCGGCCAAAGGACCCTGTTTGGTGTGAATATACGGCCACTAAAACCGCCTGCTCAACGGAACCTGGGAAGTGTGTTCGTAACAAAGTTGCAAAATCTCTCTAGTTGAGCCGGTGCGTTCCCCGACTTGTCCCACCATCGTTCCCCAACGGGTAGTTTTTCTCTGTTGAGAGGATCTTTCGTAGACGAGAGGCTATGGGAATTTTTTCTATTGTCTCACGGAATCTTTCCCAAGACGCTACTTTTGCCTTCCGAATCGCCTTAGTATACTCAGCGAAGGAATGTTAAATAACTTAAGAAAAATGTTGGGAGTTATGGGAAATAAAACGCTAAACAGCTTTCATATAGAAAAATTTTGTATACAGTCGATATTTACCGAGATAAATAATTATGAATCTCGAAAAGAGGCTCTAGAGAAATCTTTAATGCTACTTAATAATTGATTAATAGTTATATTAGCAACTGTGCATATTTTTCCATACACACTTTTAACAGTTCCAATTGGACTAATTATTTAGTTCATTGCTTCGCACACCTTTAGAATAGCGGCGTTTCACCGTTAATTAAGTATGCTACCTTTACATAATTGTACCTTCGAAGATTTCTGTAAAAGCATTCTATAAAAATTATCAAAGTCCTCGTATGAGATCAAAGGAACTTCAGCGTATTTTTGTGTGACAGATCAGTAATTAGCCAGTTTTGATTCCACCATCAATAAGAACTTATCCAAGGCTACCACATGCTCTTTGTCGGTACCCACTTCCCGTTGACCCGGAATTCGCGTTTGAAGTTTTGACTCCATCATCAGTAAGACCTTGTCGGTGGTAACCACATTCCCTTTGTCAGTACCCATTTCCGACGTCCCGTTCACCCGCAATTCGCATTTTGGTAGATTTCGCTAAAAACCCTTCACAAAATAATTCTCAATTTTTGGGGCACTTCTCATAGCTCGGGCTTTTGTTGGCGGCACGAGAAACAGAAACCGCGATTCGAGTTTTAAGAAACTTTAAACCGCGTGACAAAATTCGCAGCGGAGGATACCTTTTGAGTCCTCGAAGTCGACTATCCCTCGAAGACGCGCACCTTGCAAAAGGTGGTGAATTTCGTCCCTGGGAAAAAAAACAAAATTCCGCGACGCAAGAATTGTGCGCGTTTACAAGATCTTTCCGGCGACACTAATTTGAAAACAATCGGACCAAAACTGTAGAAGAAGATAGGAAAAAACTAGATTAGCACACCACGCTCGAGGATGGCGCCCAGATGTCGCCGACACCACATCATGTAGCACCGTCCCTGTTGTTAATTACACGACCCCGGTAGGTACATACATGACCAAAGTGAGATTAAAAGCTACATTTTTACAAATAAATTTGCAAAAATTAATAAAATATTGTCATAAGATCGCCTCACAAATTTCCAGTACTAACGAAATAAACGTGATATCGGAAATGGTCTAACAGAAATCAAACACCCCGTTTCCGAAATAGACAAACTAAAATCTATCAGTGCAAATTCATTTAGTGACATGCGATAAAAGTGGGAATGTACCCTCCCCTATTTATTTTCTTAATTTCTTCTTTAGGGAGGTGAGTATAATATATAGTTCTATTTTAAGGTTTTTTTAGTTAGGGCCTAAAATTATGTAAAGGTAAAGGAAAAAAGTCAAAAACGAATGAAATACATAGCGCTCCATTATTTTAATGTTGGAGGGCTAAAATCGTAAAGGTATCCCCCAAATTCTTATTTTTTCAGAATCTTTTTTTAGGGAAATGCGCAAACGAAAATCGAGGTGTGCCTATATCTGCAAACAAATTGCAAACGAATGAAGTATTATAGCGTTCAATTAATTTTATATTAAGTGGCCAAAATCGTGAAGTTGGCACCCCCCAAGGTTGGTATATTACAGGTTGCCTCGTAACTGCAATAATGGGGATCAAGTCGTCTGCTCGTGACGTCACTGGTAGCCACTCAAATTTCGTTATCTTGTCATTACCGCTTATGTGACATACGCGTAAGGTTATAAATATTGAACCTCCTATACCTGTGCATTTAGAACCTAGAAATATTATTACAAGGGTCGTGGAATTCTTTGACAAACAGAAAGCTGCCAGTGTGTGGGCATTTCCTTTGGAAAAGGCTACAGAGCTAGCTGCTGCTGTGACGGCAAATCAGTAAAACTCATAACTAAATTAGGTAATGTTAATTTCAATTTCAATTATTGATGGAACGTAGCAACATTGTTGATTGGCGGTCACGATATTTACGGAAAATGAAAGAAAATGATGCTTTAGGGAAAAGCGGGTCGGCAGAAGATGAACGTGTTTAAAACTGACCGAAGCAGGAGAATCATATGGTCTCGTTGATACCGCCTATCTCATCTACAAATCGAAGACTAATTGTAGAGACGATATAAACTACGTTAAGAGAATTGGAAGAAAAATGTGACTACGCAATTGATTGTTAGATGAAGCTGTTTATCTTTCGCGGTAAACACTGGTACATCAGACGAAGATTGACTGTATTATATAACGATTTATAATTACTAAATTTTAAAATATAAAACTGAATATGTGTTTCACTAGTTAAACGATTCAAACATCATCAAAGAACTGTAAACAATAGCTACGCATCAAATTTTCCAGCTGTATGGCTGCATGCATTTATTATTTCGTTTAAATCGTGGGATACCAGTGACGTATTCGCGCCTCGATTGCTATTGGTCGATAGTTACGAGGCAACCTGTAATATACCAACCTTGGGCACCCCCACCATTGTTTTTTCAATATCTCTTTTCAGAGAAATGTGCAAACGAAAAATCGAAGTGTGCCTAAATGTGCAATCAAAGTGCAAACGAAGGAACTATTTGACGTTTCATTATTTTAATGTTGGGGGGCTAAAATCGTGAAGTTGCCCCCCCCCCCCTAATGTGTTTTTTCAATATCTTTTTTTAGAGAAATGTGCAAAAGAAAAATCGGATTGTGACTAAATGTGGAATCAATGTGCAAACGAATGCGCAGTATTTGACGTTTCATTATATTAATGTTGGGGGGCTAACTTCATGTGGGTGCCTTTAATTGCATACTCTTCACTTCACAGCTTCGGAGTCCTCAAGTGTTCCTTCAGAAGGAGGGATGATGACACTGTCTAGACTGATGTCTTTGTCAGAAGTCGTTTTCATATTTAAGTCAGACATACAGGTTTCAAGAGTATTGGACTTTTACACGGTTACTGGCAGCTTGCCGTTACCACCAGAAGGCTAATTTAAACTGGGGGGCTGCCTTCGCTCACTAACGAGCAAGCCCTTCCTGACCATGTAGTCCTCGACTCCTCGGCGTCAGGTGTTCAACCTTCACTTGGGTTTGGTTCGTCTTACTGTCATTCGCCAACCTCAGGCCCAGAACCTTTCCCTGATCTTTGCCCCCCTTCCCTCCCCTTTGACATTATAAATAGTAAAAACATGTCATTTAGTAATCGTGGTGCGATTTAAAAAAACATATATTTATTAATTTTACTCAATTTTGTTCGTAAAAGATTATTAAATAAATAAATAGATTCGATGTTAAATTATTTCCAAAATTTCGTCCTGATTCAGTTCTTGGATTGAATTAAAAAACAATTTCTCAAATATCTACTCATTCCATATCAAAAATATTTAAACAAAGATACCTAACAAAAGAAATGAATCGATCTCAATCGTCAGCGATGTCATGTACAATACACTTTGTAATATTATATATTCTTACGCAAATGTCTTCTATACCGGCTGACTCGTCAACACACAATTGTGATAGATCAGGTGTTAGTCCGTATATCTTTTCCAACATTTGGTCCTGATCCAGTTCTTGGTTCGAATTAAGTAACAGCTGTCTGTCAAATATGCATTTCATGTAACAATGAAAGGTTGATTCATCTGGAAGATGCACATTTCTAAACATGTTCTTTGCAATGTCCCAGTCCACGTTCGTGATATTAACGCAATAATCGATATGCGGAAGTACCCCCTCTTCCCATTCAGCGATGACCATCGGATCTAACTAAAAGTACATTATGACATATACAGATCGCTACACAATCTTTTTGTTACTCTTTTGCACTGCACTCCAAAGAACAATATACTTAGCAGAATTGACTTCATTGTGACATGATTAAGAGATGTTACAAAAGCATATATATAGGTATACTGCAATGCAACCATTTTCACACACAACAAAAGTCGTACATTCAATGTGAAATTAGATTAGTACTCACCATATTTAATTGCAATAAATTGTGAGAAAATGCAAAGTTTAAGCAAAAGCAAGTTCTGGAGCGTATATTTTTAGCATAAATGGCCAAAGGATTATAATCCCGGACTGTAAAGTTTTGGTTTGTTTTCAATAACGTAAAAAAAGTGTTATCAATAATGTGTATCTGTATTTTGAAATGAACAGGATTGTGGTGGAGTGTATTCAATAATAGTACATTATATATCAAGGTGTAAGGTGCGAAGGCAATAAAACACTTCTCTACCGTGGTATATATACTATTTTTTCACTACTAGCACTTGAAATCCTCTAAATTAACATATTATATTGATAAGAAAGTGAACGGTTGGACGGAATTTTTTGTTTATTAATTTAACATGTCAATCAAGTACGTGGAAGTACAAGTCAAACAGGCCGTATTTTGTTCTGTCATTGAGATATTTTTAAAGAGTGATTTCGTTCGAATTTTTTCAAAATGTGATAATTTTAGGTATGTAATTTCTCTGGAAATGGCGGATGGTGGCAATTATTCATTTTAGAGAACTTGTCTAAACGTTGATTGAGCGAAATTTTGGGTTGTGTTTTCTAAAAGTGACAGCGTGACAGTTCTCATTATTGACTACTAGTTAATAATGTCCACACTTTACTTTACAAGTGGAAAAAAGGTTAATAATCATGTCATCAGACGCTAGTAGTGAAAAAAAGCAATTATTCTATTTTCGTAAGGCTAAATAGATAATTTGGTAGTGAGGGAGAATGGGTGATGAGCGACCTTCAAATTTCTGAAAGGGTCCATATATCTACGGGGCACTGAATAGCAATAATAACAATATACAGTATAAGGCACGTTGAAATCGACATTTAAGCTACCCAAATAATTTCCACAATAAATTGAGAAAATTAAAGCTACGTTTGTTTAAATTTAATTCAGTTATATACTACAACAAATAATAACGTTTATTTCAAATAAAGTAAAAATCGGCTATCAACATTGTTTGAATTGCACTAGGTACAAACGTTTCAAACTAAAAAGCTATAAATCTCTCAAGATGAATGAAAAAATAATTAACTCAACAGATATGGGACAATCTTAAGGTAAACTTGTCTCGTATATCTTTAACAATATTAATAATTATTCACTGAACTTATAAGAAATTAGCAAAAGTAAAGCAAAAACAACAAGTTAAAAAGTAATCGTAAACGATTTACATAAAGCGCATTTCCACTTGCATTCATTTCTCATTTGTAAGATGCAACTTCTGTTAAAATCGTAAAAATCCGGCCACAAATATGAAAGATAGCGTTGCACATGGGCAATCCATTGTTGACGTGCTACTCCAATTTCAGTTTATAAGAAGAATTTCATTTCAATGCTTTTCTAAATAAGAAATTTGGAACTGCGCATGCGCAAATCTAAATTTGGAAACTTACGTTAGATTTTCATTTGTTCCAAGCGCCTATGTATCAAATTT
>NW_022170596.1:37881631-37882297 GCF_008802855.1 Photinus pyralis | reverse complement strand
GCGAAAAGTTAGGTTCCGCCACGCCGCTTGGTTTATACAGATAGAAAATGTGCATTATAATTGGTCTAAGTTTATGTTTCTGCCATCGATTACAAATTAATATTATAAATAACCAAATTTGGGCATTGACAATAGGCAACTTTGCATACTCCGTTCTGTATGTCCTGTCCAGCCTTAAGTACCAAAACTAGCATCAACACCCAAGTCTGATCGAGGAACAATTGACAAATTAAACAATCAGTCTTGACGGTTAATCTTCTAGTTTATAACTGAGCCCAAGCTTTCACTATGTTAATATGAATTGGACAAAGTGACGCATCAGCCAATGGGATAACAGCTTCCTAGAGCGGGGAAAGTGAACATTCCTCGATACGAATTGTTTGGTTGTTTGAAGATCTCAATGCTCACACAGATATTTCTTTGGTAAAAGAAGGGGGAATGGGATAGAGACTTGGCTTCTTGAAACACAATCTTGTGGGCATTTTGAAAAGAATGCTTAGCAACCGCGGATTTAGAGTTATAATGACCTTTGTGCTCAGAAATTCGAGTGCTAACTGACCTATCGGTTTGACCGATGTAGACTAAACCACAAGAACAGCGGAATACGGTACACACGTACCTTTGCGAGATAGGGGTTTGAATTTATCTTTAGAGTTGGGTGATCTG